>NC_082716.1:114646649-114876599 GCF_030144855.1 Hypanus sabinus | reverse complement strand
CCTAACCCTAACCCTAACCCTAACCCTAACCCTAACCCTAACCCTAACCCTAACCCTAACCCTAACCCTAACCCTAACCCTAACCCTAACCCTAACCCTAACCCTAACCCTAACCCTAACCCTAACCCTAACCCTAACCCTAACCCTAACCTAACCCTAACCCTAACCCTAACCCTAACCCTAACCCTAACCCTAACCCTAACCTAACCCTAACCCTAACCCTAACCCTAACCCTAACCCTAACCCTAACCCTAACCCTAACCCTAACCCTAACCCTAACCCTAACCCTAACCCTAACCCTAACCCTAACCCTAACCCTAACCCTAACCCTAACCTAACCCTAACCCTAACCCTAACCCTAACCCTAACCCTAACCCTAACCCTAACCCTAACCCTAACCCTAACCCTAACCCTAACCCTAACCCTAACCCTAACCCTAACCCTAACCCTAACCCTAACCCTAACCCTAACCCTAACCCTAACCCTAACCCTAACCCTAACCCTAACCCTAACCCTAACCCTAACCCTAACCCTAACCCTAACCCTAACCCTAACCCTAACCCTAACCCTAACCCTAACCCTAACCCTAACCCTAACCCTAACCCTAACCCTAACCCTAACCCTAACCCTAACCTAACCCTAACCCTAACCCTAACCCTAACCCTAACCCTAACCCTAACCCTAACCCTAACCCTAACCCTAACCCTAACCCTAACCCTAACCCTAACCTAACCTAACCCTAACCCTAACCCTAACCCTAACCCTAACCCTAACCCTAACCCTAACCCTAACCCTAACCCTAACCCTAACCCTAACCCTAACCCTAACCCTAACCCTAACCCTAACCCTAACCCTAACCCTAACCCTAACCCTAACCCTAACCCTAACCCTAACCCTAACCCTAACCCTAACCCTAACCCTAACCCTAACCCTAACCCTAACCCTAACCCTAACCCTAACCCTAACCCTAACCCTAACCCTAACCCTAACCTAACCCTAACCCTAACCCTAACCCTAACCCTAACCCTAACCCTAATGCCTAACCCTAACCCTAACCCTAACCCTAACCCTAACCCTAACCCTAACCCTAACCCTAACCCTAACCCTAACCCTAACCCTAACCCTAACCCTAACCCTAACCCTAACCCTAACCCTAACCCTAACCCTAACCCTAACCCTAACCCTAACCCTAACCCTAACCCTAACCCTAACCCTAACCCTAACCCTAACCCTAACCCTAACCCTAACCTAACCCTAACCCTAACCCTAACCCTAACCCTAACCTAACCCTAACCCTAACCCTAACCCTAACCCTAACCCTAACCCTAACCCTAACCCTAACCCTAACCCTAACCCTAACCCTAACCCTAACCCTAACCCTAACCCTAACCCTAACCCTAACCCTAACCCTAACCCTAACCCTAACCCTAACCCTAACCCTAACCCTAACCCTAACCCTAACCCTAACCCTAACCCTAACCCTAACCCTAACCCTAACCCTAACCCTAACCCTAACCCTAACCCTAACCCTAACCCTAACCCTAACCCTAACCCTAACCCTAACCCTAACCCTAACCCTAACCCTAACCCTAACCCTAACCCTAACCCTAACCCTAACCCTAACCCTAACCCTAACCCTAACCCTAACCCTAACCCTAACCCTAACCCTAACCCTAACCTAACCCTAACCCTAACCCTAACCCTAACCCTAACCCTAACCCTAACCCTAACCCTAACCCTAACCCTAACCCTAACCCTAACCCTAACCCTAACCCTAACCCTAACCCTAACCCTAACCCTAACCCTAACCCTAACCCTAACCCTAACCCTAACCCTAACCCTAACCCTAACCCTAACCCTAACCCTAACCCTAACCCTAACCCTAACCCTAACCCTAACCCTAACCTAACCCTAACCCTAACCTAACCCTAACCCTAACCCTAACCCTAACCCTAACCCTAACCCTAACCCTAACCCTAACCCTAACCCTAACCCTAACCCTAACCCTAACCCTAACCCTAACCCTAACCCTAACCCTAACCCTAACCCTAACCCTAACCCTAACCCTAACCCTAACCCTAACCCTAACCCTAACCCTAACCCTAACCCTAACCCTAACCCTAACCCTAACCCTAACCCTAACCCTAACCCTAACCCTAACCCTAACCCTAACCCTAACCCTAACCCTAACCCTAACCCTAACCCTACCCTAACCCTAACCCTAACCCTAACCCTAACCCTAACCCTAACCCTAACCCTAACCCTAACCCTAACCCTAACCCTAACCCTAACCCTAACCCTAACCCTAACCCTAACCCTAACCCTAACCCTAACCCTAACCCTAACCCTAACCCTAACCCTAACCCTAACCCTAACCCTAACCCTAACCTAACCCTAACCCTAACCCTAACCCTAACCCTAACCCTAACCCTAACCCTAACCCTAACCCTAACCCTAACCCTAACCCTAACCCTAACCCTAACCCTAACCCTAACCCTAACCCTAACCCTAACCCTAACCCTAACCCTAACCCTAACCTAACCCTAACCCTAACCCTAACCCTAACCCTAACCCTAACCCTAACCTAACCCTAACCCTAACCCTAACCCTAACCCTAACCCTAACCCTAACCCTAACCCTAACCCTAACCCTAACCCTAACCCTAACCCTAACCCTAACCCTAACCCTAACCCTAACCCTAACCCTAACCCTAACCCTAACCCTAACCCTAACCCTAACCCTAACCCTAACCCTAACCCTAACCTAACCCTAACCCTAACCCTAACCCTAACCCTAACCCTAACCCTAACCCTAACCCTAACCCTAACCCTAACCCTAACCCTAACCCTAACCCTAACCCTAACCCTAACCCTAACCCTAACCCTAACCCTAACCCTAACCCTAATGCGACCCTAACCCTAATGCGGACCCTAACCCTAACCCTAACCCTAACCCTAACCCTAACCCTAACCCTAACCCTAACCCTAACCCTAACCCTAACCCTAACCCTAACCCTAACCCTAACCCTAACCCTAACCCTAACCCTAACCCTAATGCGGACCCTAACCCTAACCCTAACCCTAACCCTAACCCTAACCCTAACCCTAACCTAACCCTAACCCTAACCCTAACCCTAACCCTAACCCTAACCCTAACCCTAACCCTAACCCTAACCCTAACCCTAACCCTAACCCCTAACCCTAACCCTAACCCTAACCCTAACCCTAACCCTAACCCTAACCCTAACCCTAACCCTAACCCTAACCCTAACCCTAACCCTAACCCTAACCCTAACCCTAACCCTAACCCTAACCCTAACCCTAACCCTAACCCTAACCCTAACCCTAACCCTAACCCTAACCCTAACCCTAACCCTAACCCTAACCCTAACCCTAACCCTAACCCTAACCCTAACCCTAACCCTAACCCTAACCCTAACCCTAACCCTAACCCTAACCCTAACCCTAACCCTAACCCTAACCCTAACCCTAACCCTAACCCTAACCCTAACCCTAACCCTAACCCTAACCCTAACCCTAACCCTAACCCTAACCCTAACCCTAACCCTAACCCTAACCCTAACCCTAATGCGGGCCCTAACCCTAACCCTAACCCTAACCCTAACCCTAACCCTAACCCTAACCCTAACCCTAACCCTAACCCTAACCCTAACCCTAACCCTAACCCTAACCCTAACCCTAACCCTAACCCTAACCCTAACCCTAACCCTAATGCGGGGCCCTAACCCTAACCCTAACCCTAACCCTAACCCTAACCCTAACCCTAACCCTAACCCTAACCCTAACCCTAACCCTAACCCTAACCCTAACCCTAATGCGGGACCCTAACCCTAACCCTAACCCTAACCCTAACCCTAACCCTAACCCTAACCCTAACCCTAACCCTAACCCTAACCCTAACCCTAACCCTAACCCTAACCCTAACCCTAACCCTAACCCTAACCCTAACCCTAACCCTAACCCTAACCCTAACCCTAACCCTAACCCTAACCCTAACCCTAACCCTAACCCTAACCCTAACCCTAACCCTAACCCTAACCCTAACCCTAACCCTAACCCTAACCCTAACCCTAACCCTAACCCTAACCCTAACCCTAACCCTAACCCTAACCCTAACCCTAACCCTAACCCTAACCCTAACCCTAACCCCTAACCCTAACCCTAACCCTAACCCTAACCCTAACCCTAACCCTAACCCTAACCCTAACCCTAACCCTAACCCTAACCCTAACCCTAACCCTAACCCTAACCCTAACCCTAACCCTAACCCTAACCCTAACCCTAACCCTAACCCTAACCCTAACCCTAACCCTAACCCTAACCCTAACCCTAACCCTAACCCTAACCCTAACCCTAACCCTAACCCTAACCCTAACCCTAACCCTAACCCTAACCCTAACCCTAACCCTAACCCTAACCCTAACCCTAACCCTAACCCTAACCCTAACCCTAACCCTAACCCTAACCCTAACCCTAACCCTAACCCTAACCCTAACCCTAACCCTAACCCTAACCCTAACCCTAACCCTAACCCTAACCCTAACCCTAACCCTAACCCTAACCCTAACCCTAACCCTAACCCTAACCCTAACCCTAACCCTAACCCTAACCCTAACCCTAACCCTAACCCTAACCCTAACCCTAACCCTAACCCTAACCCTAACCCTAACCCTAACCCTAACCCTAACCCTAACCCTAACCCTAACCCTAACCCTAACCCTAACCCTAACCCTAACCCTAACCCTAACCCTAACCCTAACCCTAACCCTAACCCTAACCCTAACCCTAACCCTAACCCTAACCCTAACCCTAACCCTAACCCTAACCCTAACCCTAACCCTAACCCTAACCCTAACCCTAACCCTAACCCTAACCCTAACCCTAACCCTAACCCTAACCCTAACCCTAACCCTAACCCTAACCCTAACCCTAACCCTAACCCTAACCCTAACCCTAACCCTAACCCTAACCCTAACCCTAACCCTAACCCTAACCCTAACCCTAACCCTAACCCTAACCCTAACCCTAACCCTAACCCTAACCCTAACCCTAACCCTAACCCTAACCCTAACCCTAACCCTAACCCTAACCCTAACCCTAACCCTAACCCTAACCCTAACCCTAACCCTAACCCTAACCCTAACCCTAACCCTAACCCTAACCCTAACCCTAACCCTAACCCTAACCCTAACCCTAACCCTAACCCTAACCCTAACCCTAACCCTAACCCTAACCCTAACCCTAACCCTAACCCTAACCCTAACCCTAACCCTAACCCTAACCCTAACCCTAACCCTAACCCTAACCCTAACCCTAACCCTAACCCTAACCCTAACCCTAACCCTAACCCTAACCCTAACCCTAACCCTAACCCTAACCCTAACCCTAACCCTAACCCTAACCCTAACCCTAACCCTAACCCTAACCCTAACCCTAACCCTAGATCCACCAGCCCTACACTTAAACCTAATCCTAAAGTCCAAAAGGGGCATACACCCCCATAAATAGGCAAATTCCAAGAGGGGTAGTCACCCCCATAAACCCTAGGCGACTTCCAAGGGGGGCATACACCCCCACAAACCCTAGGCATTCCCCGATTAACTTTTGATATTCTGAGAGGGGTAGGATTCAACAAGGGCAAGTGTGGGACCTGGTTAATGAAGGCGTGGGCCAGATCAAAGTGGCAGGGTGATGTGAAACAGAATCTCAAGTGAGGAGATCAGAAATCACAAGAGGGCTTCTTAGCCCACTGCCCGCATAATTTCAACCTAACCCTAACCCTAACCCTAACCCTAACCCTAACCCTAACCCTAATGTGGCGCGGACAGTTCTTCCGTTCGCCGGCTCGTGACAATTGGTTAACCGGCCCGGCCGGGACAAGTCGTTAACCGAGGTCGGCGTGACAAATGGTTAACCGGCCTCCGGTCCACCCTCCGAAAGTGCCGCCCCTCGGTCCGAACGTCGCTCCCAACACGTCCCCCGGCTGCTCCCCGCCGTGGGACCTTGTAGGTTTTGAATTCGGCGGAAGCCGTAGTTTTGGCCGAGCGCCATAACACGAGCCCTAGCCTCAGCCCAAGCCCTAACCCATATCCTAGCCCTAGCCCTAACCCTAACCCTAACCCCAGCCGTAACCCTAACCCGAGCCCTAACCCTAACGCTAGCCCTAACCCCAGCCCTAACCCTAACGCTAACCCTAAACCTAACCCTAACCCTAACCCCAGCCGTAACACTAACCCGAGCCCTAGCCCCAACCCCAACCCTAACGCTAACCCTAACCACAGCCCTAACCCGAGCACTAGCCCCAACCCTAACGCTAACCCTAACCCTAAACCTAACCCCAGCCCTAACCCGAGCCCTAGCCCCAACCCGAACGCGAACCCTAACCCTAGCCCTAACCCTAATCCTAACCCCAGCCCTAAGCCGAGCCCTAGCCCCAACTCTAACCCTAACCCTAACCCTAACCCCAGCCCTAACCCTAAACCTAACCCCAGCCCTAACCCGAGCCCTAGCCCCAACCCGAACGCGAACCCTAACCCTAGCCCTAACCCTAATCCTAACCCCAGCCCTAAGCCGAGCCCTAGCCCCAACTCTAACCCTAACCCTAACCCTAACCCCAGCCCTAACCCTGAACCTAACCCTAAAGTCCAGAAGGGACACACACCCCCACAAACCCTAGGCAGATTCCAAAAGGGGCACACACCCCCACAAACCCTAGGCAACTTCCAAAAGGGGCACACACCCCCACAAGCACTAAGCACTCCCTGATTAACCCTTGATAAATCCCCAGAAACCGGATATCCTATGTCGAGAGGGGCAAGATCAACAAAGGCAAGTGTGGGACCTGGTTAATGAAGGCGTGGGCCAGATCAAAGTGGCAGGGTCACGTGAAAAGGAGTCATAAGTGAGGAGATCAAAAATCACAAGAGGGCTTTTTAGCCCTCTGCCCGCATAATTTCAACGTAACGTGTCGGAACACGATAATGAAAGGCATGGGCCAGATTATCCTGACTTCCCTGTACAAGCCTAGCCAACACAGCAGCTCATACTTCAAACTCTGCAGCCTATACTCTGTACATCCACCAGCCCTACACTCAAACCTAATCCTAAAATCCAAAAAGGGCACACGCCCCCACAAACCCTAGGCAGATTCCAAAAGGGGCACACACCCCCACAAACCCTAGGCAACTTCCAAAAGGGGCACACCCCCTCACAAACCCTAGGCAACTTCCAAAAGGGGCACACCCCCCCACAAACCCAAGGGAACTTCCAAAAGGGGCACACACCCCCACAAACACTAAGCACTCCCTGATTAACCCTTGATAAACACCCAGAAACCGGATATCCTATGTCGAGAGGGGCAAGATTCAACAAAGGCAAGTGTGGGACCTGGTTAATGAAGGCGTGGGCCAGATCAAAGTGGCAGGGTCACGTGAAAAGGAATCACAAGTGAGGAGATCAAAAATCACAAGAGGGCTTTTTAGCCCACTGCCCGCATAATCTCAACCTAACCTAAGCATACCCCGATTAACCCCTACTAGACTCCCACAAACCGGATCAAACATATACATCCACCAGCCCTACACTCAGACCTAATCCTAAGGTCCAAAAGGGGCACACACCCCCACAAAACCTAGGCACTTCCCGATCAACCCTGGCTTCATCCCCACAAACCCTAAGCACACCCTGATTGACCCCTGCTAAATCCCCACATACCCGATATATACCTCCACCAGCCCAGCACACAAACCTAACCCTAAAGTCCAGAAGGGACACACCCCCACAAACCCTAGGCAGATTCCAAAATGGGCACACACCCCTACAAACCCTAGGCAACTCTCAAAAGGGGCACACACCCCCACAAACACTAGGCACTCCCCGATTAACCCTTGATAAACCCCCAGAAACCGGATATCCAATGTCGAGAGGGGCAAGATTCAAAAAAGGCAATTGTGGGACTTGGTTAATGAAGGCGTGGGCCAGATCAAAGTGGCATGGTCACGTGAAACGGAATCTCAAGTGAGGAGATCAAAAATCACAAGAGGGCTTTTTAGCCCACTGCCCGCATAATCTCAACCTAACCCTAATGACAGTTTGGCTGTGTACAACATTTCCAGCTGCAGATGTCCTGCGGCAAGGACTGATCCCTTGTTGACAACACTCCCACCTTGTGGGGTCCTGCCGCAATGACAGTTCATCCGTAGACAATACTCCCACCTGGTGGTGTCCTGTCATAACGACAGATCAGATGTGGACAATACTCCCACCTGGTGGTGTCCTGTCATAACGACAGATCAGATGTGGAGAATACTCCCACCTGGTGGTGTCCTGCCACAATGACTGTTCGTCCGTAGACAATACTACCACCTGGTGGTGTCCTGTCATAACGACAGATCAGATGTGGACAATACTCCCACCTGGTGGTGTCCTGTCATAACGACTGATCAGATGTGTACAACACTCCCACCTGCTGGTGTCCTGCCGCCATGACAGATGAGATGTGGAGAATACTCCCACCTGGTGGTGTCCTGCCACAATGACAGTTCGTCCGTAGACAATACTCCCACCTGGTGGTGTCCTGTCACAATGAAGGATTAGGTGAAAACAGAAATCCCACCTGATGGTGACCTGTCGGTATGACAGTTTTGCAACAAAATCCTAACCCTTACCCTCATGCGAGCCTATCCGCCATAGCAGTTCATACATCACTGCTCAAAACTCGACGGCCTTACCTGTGACTGCCACATATATACATCCACCAGCTCAAAACTCAAACCAAATCCTAAAGTGCAAAAGGGGCACACACCCCCACAAACCCTAGGCAAATTCCAAAAGGGGCACACACCCCCACAAACCCTAGGCACTCCCCGATTAACCCTTGCTAATCCCCAACGAACCGGAGAGGGCAAGATTCAACAAGGGCAAGTGTGCGACCTGGTCAATGAAGGCGTGGGCCAGATCAAAGTGGCAGGGTCACGTGAAACTGAATCTCAAGTGGCGAGATCAAAAATCACAAGGGGGCTAATTAACCCATTGCCCGCATAACCCCAACCTAACCCTAATGTTCACTACTGATGATGTGCCCCAGTGCACACCCGGTTCGCTGAACCAAGTGGTGTCGGACTATGATAATGAAAGGCATGGGCCAGATTAACCTGACTTCCCTGTACAAGCCTAGCCAGCATAGAAGCTCAGACTTCAAACTCTGCAGCCTAACCTCTGCCAGCCAAACATGTACATCCACCAGCCCTACACTCAAACCTAATCCTAAAGTCTAAAAGGGGCACACACCCCCACAAACCCTAGGCAAATTCCAAAAGGGGCACACACCCCCACAAACCCTAGGCAAATTCCAAAAGGGGCACACACCCCCACAAACCCTAGGCAAATTCCAAAAGGGGCACACACCCCCACAAACCCCGGGCACTTCCCGATCAACCCTGACTTCAGCCCCTCAAACCTTAAGCATAGCAGCTCATATTTCAAACTCTGCAGCCTAACCCCTCTCAGCCAAACATGTACATCCACCAGCCCTACACACAAACCTAACCCTAAAGTCCAAAAAAAGGGGGCGCACACCCCCACAAACCCTAAGCACCCACCAGCCCTACACAGAAACCTAATCCTAAAGTCCAAAAGGGGGCAAGCAGCCCCACAAACACCTAAGCACACCCCGATTAACCCCTACTAGACTCTCACAAACCGGATCAAACATATACATCCACCAGCCCTACAATCAAACCTAATCCTAAGGTCCAAAAGGGGCACACACCCCCACAAGCCCTAGGCACCTCCCGATCAACCCTGACTTCAGCCCCACAAACCCTAAGCACACCCCGATTAACCCTTTCTAAACCCCACAAACCCGATATATATACATCCACCAGCCCAGCACTCAAACCTAACCCTAAAGTCCAAAAGGGGCACACACCCCCACAAACCCTAAACACTTCCCGACTAGCGCTGGCTCCAGCCCCACAAACCCTAAGCACACCCCAATTGACCCCTGCTAAACCCCCACATACCCGATATATATCTCCACCAGCCCAGCACACAAACCTAATCCTAAGGTCCAAAAGGGACACACACCCCCACAAACCCTAGGCACTCCCCGATTAACCCTGACTTTGGCCCCACAAACCCTAAACACACCCCCATTAAACCTTGCTACACCCCCACAAACAGGATATCCTATGTCAAGGGGAACAAGATTCAACAAAGGCAAGTATTGGACCTGGTTAATGAAAGCGTGGGCCAGATCAAAGTGGCAGGGTCACGTGAAACTGAATCTCAAGTGGCGAGATCAGAAATCACAAGGGGGCTAATTAGCCCACTGCCCGCATAATCGCTACCTAACCCTAACCCTCATAATCTCAACCTAACCCTAACGCGAGGCCCCACTGCCCCTGCCGCAGAGACAGAGAAGGAGCCAGGGGCGCCCCTCCCCACCCACGAGCCCCTCTGAGAGGACGCAATACAACGTAGCAGTGCAGGAGCCCCAGCCCGCCACCGCCACGACTTCCCCGACCCAGGACTCCGGAGAATCGGCATCCGATCCCACATCGGTACGAATGGGAAGACAGACAAGGGGATCCAGGGCACAAGGACCGAGCAGGTTTTCCACCCCAGCCCGAGTGTCACAGGACAGCAGACAGACAAGAGGACAGGTACGCCTCATTTGCAACAGCCGGGGGGGGGGGGGGGGGGGGGGAAGGGTCAAATAACTTGGCATCCTCACTCTAAACAGAAAAATGTAACTTGGGAACTAAGGCCCCTTAAACCTATACTAGTTATAGGGGACTCTACCATTTCCAGGATCAAAAGATGCCCCAATAAGGATATTCAATAGGACAGCTTTCCGGGGGCCAAATTCATCCATGCCACTGCTATCCTGGAAAAGTTAGAGCCACAGCTAGAAGTTAAGATTATCCTTTCCTTTGCAATAAACAACAGGTCCCATAAACCAACAACAGCTACGAAACAGCTTCAGCAACTACTGAGAGTGGCCAGCATTAAATTTCCCCATGCCAGTATCTGGGTGCCAGAATTGAATTTTAGCCACAATTTGACAGAGGCAGAACAAGCAACCCTGGGCCAACTAAACGAGGTTATTAGAACTAGGAATCATATCCCTGCAATCCCGGTGAGGCAGTTTAAGGTAGACACAGACCATATCCATTGGATAGAGAGCACAGCCCAGACAGTAGTCAAGAGGTGGATGCAGTCTTTAAACTAGAGTGTAGACAAAGCCAAGAGAGGCAGGGTCCACGACTGTGAGAGACCATCGTGAACCTCTCCCGTACGTTCACCCCTACAGAAACCCAGCTAAATGTTCTGAACAGGGGCCTCACTTTTGTACCGACTGCAAAACTCCATAAGGAGCAGATTGAGAGGGATATGAATAAGTTCTGTAGGAGACTGGTACTCGTGGTCTATTTCGGTGAGTCAGAACGTAGAAAGACCCCTTTCACCCCTCCCTCAGACTGGATGCCCAAGAGAAGGTACAGGTCCGAAGTTGTTCTAGAATTTAAGAGCACACTGGGTGAGATAATAGACAGGGATGGGGATAAGCCCAATCTCACTAGGAAGGAGAGAGCAGACCTGACAGAACTGAGGCAAAACATGGACATTGTTATCAAACCAGCGGATAAGGGGAGCAGCATAGTGATCATGGACAAACAGCAATACCTATTTGAGGCACACAGACAATTAAACAACATGGAGCACTGCACGAAACTAAAGGAACCTATATACTGGGAAACACACATAGAAATTAGGAACATTTTGCAAGAACAAGAAAGGACTGGGTACCTCAAAAGGGAAGCAAGTAGAGTACCTGACAGGGATACAGCCAGAAGCAAGAAAGTTTTATATCCTTCCCAAAATACACAAGAACCCAGACTCATGGACTGTGCCAGGGGAAATTCCACCTGGCAGGCCCATCGTGTCAGACTGCAGCGTGAGTCATACAGGATAGTGGAGTTCCTTGATGCCTGTCTTAATCCACTCTCACAGAAACACCCCAGCTACATCAAGGACATGTATCACTTTGTCCGGATAGTCAATTCCATGTCAGTGCCCCCTGAGGCCATACTCTTCACCATGGACATTGAAAGCCTGTACACCAATATCGAAATGGACAGGGGTATAGAGGTAGTGAGGGACATCCTACGGAAGAACCCTCAGCTAGGGAGACCAGACGAGGACTTGCGAGAACTCCTTCACCTCAGCCTGACTAAAAATCTCTTTGAATTCGATGATGAATTCTACCTACAAGTCAAGGGCACAGCAGTGGGAAAGAAGTTTGCTTCAGCCTATGCCAATATATACATGGCAAGGTGGGAGGAAACCGTCTATCCAACGTGTCCGAAAAAACCCATGTGTCTCTGTAGATACCTGGATAACATCTGGGGAGTGTGGACACACTCAGAGGGGGAATTAGAGGAATTTATTCAAATCCTAAACACTCATCATCCATTCATTAAGGTTAAAGCCATAACAAATAGGGAGAAGATTGACTTCCTGGACACTACAGTGTTTAAACTAGCACCAGAAAATGGCAATCAAAAACTAGCTACCAATGTATTCTTTAAAACCACAGACACGCACACCCTCCTGCACACAGGGAACCACCATCCCAAACACACCTTCAGAGGCATTGTCAAGGGACAACTGACCCCGTTTCACTGTATTTGCACTAGGGCAGAGGACTTCCACCAGGCCACAACTATCCTCCTCTGCACTTAGACACCGGGGCTACAGCAGAAGGAGACTTAGGCACATTAAATCTGACTTACTGAAAAGTATCACAAATCCCCGACCACAGAACATTACAACACGGAAACTACCCTTGATAACAGAATACAGTGAGATGGCAGTGAATATTCACAGGACGGTCAAAACACGCTTTGAGGAACTGAAAGCGGAAGCGGGGACACTGGGACAATACACTATTGTCTCAGCCTACAAGAGGGGTAGGAACCTGAAAGACATACTAGTCAGTACCAAAGTACGATCAGCGCCAAACTGTGAGGTGGGAAACTGCAGAGCATGCATATACCTGAGAATTTCAAAAAGCATACACAACAGAGCCACAGGAAAGTGGGCCGAGATAGAGCAGAGGATAACTTGCGAACAAAAGAATGTAGTATATGCAATCCTGTGCACAGAATGCCATATTATATACATAGGGGAGATGGGCAACAGCTTGAGAACCAGACTCACGGGACACCTCAGTAACATCAGAAGGAGAAACCAAAACAGACCAGTTAGCAGAGACTTCCAGGAGCATTGGACGTACTCCTTAAAAATATTAGGCCTGGAAACTAACATAAACTGGTCAAACGCCCAAAGAAAAAGAGCAGAGAGGAGATGGATTGAAACACTGCCAGACTTATTCTCTGTACGGCCTAAACGAGGCCTAAAAAGCTAGGCTGCCCTGAAACTAACATCTTCACAGCCCATAAACACGGATGCTCTTCTCGCCAGGGGGCCAAACTCACCCCGCACCACCAGCTATACCCTCCACCACTCAGTGAAACCCCCCCTCAACCCTACCTCCCCCAAACCTAACCTTAAGGTCCAAAGGACCACATACCACAACTAAACCAGACGGTACATCCTAACCCTAACCCTAACCCTAACACTAATCCCAGGCATACAGATGCCAGGTAATGTTGTTTAAAAATATAATTACCCTCAGAATTACATGCCTCTCATTATCTGGTCCATAGGAAATACACAAGCCAAGTCTGATCAACTTTGGCTGGGCCACCTCAGGGTGGATATATTATGATTAAAGGCCCAAATCACCTGATGATCCGAGGGTGCATTATTGACCATGTGTGCACACCCGGTTCATTGAACCAAGTGGTGTCGGACCATGATAATGAAAGGCATGGGCCAGATTAACTGGACTTCACCATGGAGCATATCCGCCATAGCACCTCATACATCACCACTCAAAACTCCGCAGCCTTACCTCTCCCAGCCAGACATATGCATCCACCAGCCCAACATCTAAACCTAATTGTAAGGTCCAAAAGGGGACACACCCCCACAAACCATTGTCACTTCTCGATTAACCCTGGCTTCAGCCCCACGTCCCTAAGCACACCCGGTTTATCCCTTGCAAAAACCCCCACAAACCTGATGTCCTATGTCAGGAGGGGCTGGATTGACCAAAGGCAAGTGTTGGACCTGGTTAATGAAGGCTTGGGCCAGATCAAAGTGGCAGGGTCACGTGAAACTGAATCTCAAGTGACGAGATCAAAAAGCACAAGAGGGCTGATTCGCCCACTGGCAGCATACTCTCAACCTGACCCTAACCCTAACGCGAGCCCTCACTCCATCATGGGTCCAAGTTCACGCCACTACCCCATCGGTTTGGGTAGGCCAACACTAACCCTCCCACAAGCGCAAAATCCCGTGGCCCCACTTCCCATCCATACACCTTGGCCCAACACCTCCAACCCTTCAGCACAACCCAATAAACCATACGCCTCTCTCCACCAGAAGGCCTGGTTCACCCCACACCACCAGTACCCAGAGTTACCCAATGTCATCAGCAGTTAGGCTCCTAGTCCAGTCCTCCCCGCTACTGAAAGGGCAATCCACCCCCCCCCCACATACCCTAAATGACCCAGGCCAGTCCCCAAAAAAAAGGAGAGCCCCAGCTCCTAGCCATACCCCTAATCCTAACACCTCTAACCCTCTGACACTTCCCCATAAACCCTAGGCCTCTCCCCACCAGGGAGCCAAATTCACCCCACATCACCAGTACTACGCCACCCCACAAACATCCCCAATCCTACCCTTTGCCCTAGCCCTAACATCCAATAGACCGCGCACCCCAACTAAACCGGACAGCATCCCAAATAACCCACACCACACCACACAAAAGGGCTTACATAACGGTCCTTTACCCTGTCCCTAAACCTAACATCTCCAACCCTGCTTCACACCCCCATAAACACAAGCCATCAAGGAACCAGATTCACCTAATATCACCAGCAGTTAGGCTCTTAGTCCAGTCCCCCTAGTGCAATGGGAAACCCCCTCCCCCCCCCCGTAATGCCATTTGCCAACCTTCCCCACCTCCCTTCGCTGGGAATCCTCGACTCCCATTACCTAACCCTATCTACAGGCTGGTCCCTCCCCACAACACCCCTCAATTAGCTGTTGCATAACCCCAAGATCACAGCACCCAGTCCCTACAAAAAAAAAACCCAAATCCAAAGCACTAACCATAAACAATAACTCCACCGTTTTAACTTAAACTCCAGAATGGAGGTTAACGAGGAGGAAGATCCCAACAAAGGCAAGTCGGGGACCTAGATGATGAGAACGTGGGCCAAAAACAAAGTGGCAGGATGAAGTGATACTATATCACAAACACTAGAGGGTTATTTTGCCCACTGCCTGCATACTCGCATCCTAACCCTAATGCCCCCTGCCCTGCTCCAATCCCTCAGCCACGCATTTATCCTTTACCTCATTTTATTCCTGTGGTCAAGTGGTACAGGTAGTAATCCCAGGATTACTAACTTTTAGGTCTTGTTTCTGAATTTCCTTTCTAACTCTCTGTCATCTGTTTTTGGCATCTCCTCCCTTTTTCAACATATGTGGTTAGTACCAATATGTATCACGACCTCTGACTTTTCTCCTGCCTACCTCAGGATATTGTGGATACAATCTGAAACATCCCGGACCGTGGCACCTGTGCGGCATGCTTCCATTCATGTGTCTTAACTGCGTCCACAGAATCGTTTGTCTGAACCCCTAACTACAGAGTCCATTATCACTGCTCCCATCCTCTTCCTTTCCCGACCGTTCCGAGCCATAGGGCCAGATTCTGTTGCTTCCCCAAGGTGGGCCGTTCCCCCCATCAGCACTCAAACAGGTTTACTTATTGTTAAGGGGGGCAGCCACAGTGACTCTCTAGTATCTGACTCCTGCCTTTCCCTCTCCTGACTGTTACCCACTTATATGTCTTCCAAGGCTCCGGTGTGACTACTTACCTATAGCTACTATCTATCACCTCCTTACTGTCCCTGAACAGTCGAAGTTCATAGAGCTGCATCTCAGTCTACCGGACTTCCCACATCTGGCACCCAGTGCTGAACACCGTTCTCACTGACATAGTTCCTGTTTCTATTTTTCACAAATAAATGACTTCGCTAGACCTATTATCACCTGAGCCCTGTTGGGTCAAATCCCTCCTATTCTATTTCCCTCTTCTTCGTCGCCTGTGTCCGACGCCCGCTCAGTAAAGCTGTCTCAATTTTTAAACTCTTCTCGCTGTTCTTCATCTTTTCCCGACTCATTATTCTTCTAGTTGCTCTCTGTAGGGTTTTAAAAACATCCCAATCTTCTTCACACTAATTGTTGCTTTGTTGTATGACCTGTTTTTCACTTTTAAATAAGTTTGATTTCTTGACACTTGCTAAACAATGAAGAAAAGCTTCCACAGATGTCCTTTTATCACTCTGTCTAACTACGTTACAGCTTTGATCCGCTGATCACTCGGTACATCATTGTTGTTCAGGGTTATGTCTGTACAATGTCCTGTGTATGTGACTCAAAATGGCTTCTTTGGTTTGTTAAGAGTAGGAATGCTTCTTTGTCTGATAAGTGTTTCTCTCGCAGTTGTTTAGCTTTAGACTTGCTGATATGGGGATTGCATTCATTTGTTAACCAATGGGGAATGTTATTTTGTCTTGAGAGGCTGGGAACTTGGGGGGGGGGAGGGGTTTTCGCGGGTTTTCGAGAGAGTCGGGAGGAAGATGCCGAGGAAGGTGGACGTGCGCTGCACTGCTTGGTTGACCACCGGGAGTGATCCCTGGTGCGAAGTCGTGGAGATCGGTGGCAAGCGACGAGGTGTCGAAAGGTTCGGTGGTTGACTCCAAAGATGTGCACTAAACTGACAGAACTTTGATAAGTTGGCGCCTGTTGCTTTTTCTTTTCTTTCATATATATTGTATTGCTTAGTACTCTTTTAGTTTTAGTAAACTCTTTAAAGTGTATTTCATAACGGTATCTGGTGTGAATTTGATACTGTGTGTGGGCGCGAGGCATAAACTTGATTCCCGCAGCACCTGTGTGTATGGGAAGTGGGGTTGGTGAGTGGCTGAATCTCCTTTTCCCCTAGACATATACCAGCCTGTTGGGCAAGTGTTACATTTGTGGGGGGCTCGTCCCGGGATTGGGTTGTCAGGTGCTGTGGAATCGCACAGGCAGCAGTGCGGAGATGGACAGAGATAAGATTGTTACCTGGTGTGAGTTGGAAGATGTACCGTTGCAGTATGCCTGTGTAGTGAGCGGGGTGGATTTTCGCGTTTCGGGGGACGCGTTAGTGCGGGGCTTAAGTTTGGTAGAAGGTATTGGGCAGGTAGAATTGGTAGCTAGACGGTGTGGTAAAGAGGTGGAGTCTAGCTGGGTGTTGGTTCGTGCGAGTGCTGACGTCATGACGTTGGGACTACCGGCGACGGTCAGTGTTCCGGGGGAGGCGGGGCCGTGGGGGCTCCACACCTTCTCCGAGGATGAGGATGAGGAGACACCGGAGGAGGAGCTAGAGCTAGAGGTGGACCCCAGAGGGGTGCCTGGCACTAGTAAAGGGAGGTGGGAGGAGGGAGTCGTGACTAAGCCCCGCTCCCCAGGTAGTGTGGAAGCCTCGGAGCTGGCAGCCGCACTTAACTCCCTGGTGGGAGTGGCCGAGAGGCCACGGCTGAAGCTTGGGGTGTTCTCCGGAGCAAAGCCTACTCCGGACGGGGAGGTGGACTATGAGACCTGGATCGAGCATACGTCTTTGATGTTAGAGGAGTGGCCAGGCTCGGAGGAGGAGAAGAGGCCGCGATTGGTGGGAAGTTTGATGGGTTCAGCAGCCAAAACAGTCCGGGAGTTGAAAGTTGAGAAGCCTGGGGCTTCAGTGGAGGAATGCCTAGAAGTTTTGGAGGGAGCGTTTGGGTTGTCAGGGGAACCCTGGCTGCTTTTAGCAGAGTTCCAACGCCTGGAACAACGGAGAGGGGAAAAGCTCTCCGAGTACATATTTCGGATGGAGGGGATGCTTACGGGGCTGCAGCGCCGGGGGGTAGTGAAGGCGCCTGACGTGGCTAGCGTGAGGATGAGTCAGATATTCAGTGGCTCTCTGGAGGAGGACAAGGTGGCGTGGATTATCCGGCAGGCTTATTGGAAAGGCCCCCTCCATCCTTCTGGCAACTGATTGGAGAGGTGCGGGAGGAAGAGAGAGCGTTGGGGCGGAAAAGGGGCGCGGGCCTACGGGAGCGATCCTCAGCGATACAGGAAGTGGTGGCTGGGTGGAAGACTGACAACCCCCAGGGGAGTAGGGACCCCCCCTCTGGTGGGGAAGGACAGGGGAGGTACCCACTCCCAGGGGCGGCCCGTGCAGTGGGTTGGGAGCTGGGGCCGTCCTGGGAGAGGAGGGGCGGCAGGCAGCGTGTGCTTTAACTGTGGGAAAGAGGGGCATTTCAGGCGGGACTGTGGGCGGCCAAGGGTGTGCTATAGCTGTGAAGAAGAGAGACACTTTAGGTGGGATTATGAGAGACAAAGAGTCCCGCGGAGGGCAAGCCCCCCCCCCTGCAACTAAGAAGGGAGAAGTGTTGGGAAACTTAGGAGAGGCTCAGTGAGGGAACGGACTGGAGCCTCTGGAGGAACACGTTCCCAGAGATCAGCCAGGGGACCACCGGGTGCCCACGCCTCTATTCCGGATGGGCTGGTAGGACCCCGTGCCAGTGTGTGTCTACGGATAAAGGGAGTTTATGCAAAAGCCGTTCTTGATACGGGATCACAGGTGACCTTATTGTACTTGTCTTTCTACAATCAATAACTAAAGCATTTGCCCGTAACCCCATTTGACGCCCTGCAGATTTGGGGTGTGAGCGAGGGAGATTACCCGTACGATGGGTACCTATCGGTGAGATTGGAGTTCTCGGAGGGCGATGTGGGAGTGTCGGAAGCTATTGAGACGTTGGTGTTGATGTGTCCTGACCCGGTGGAAACCGGTGGTGCTGCCCTCCTGGTGGGGACTAACTCGCCAGTTGTGCGACGGCTCCTGGGAGCTTGTAAGGAGAAAGGGGGAAACACTTTCTGGAGACCCTATCGGTGCATCCAGTGTTTCGAGCAGTGTTTGAAGAAGGGGTTGCCTCCCAAGGGCTGGACCCGGAGTGTAAACGAGAGACGGTGTGGTGTACGCAGGCGAGGCCCAAGGTGATCCGACCAGGGGAGGTAGCACTCGTGATGGGAACCCCCAGATTCCCAGAAGTGCCTACGGGCGAAGCCCTGTTAGTAGACGCCCCGGACGATCTTGAAGGGGAGACACGATTTCCGGCGGGGGTGCTGGTGAGGCCCGAAGTGCAGAGACCAGGGGTGGTTCATGCGAGGTGTATAGCTATAAGTGTCAGGGACGCTCCGGCTAGAGAAATCACCTTTAAGAGGGGAATGCCGCTGGCACATCTGTTCCCGATGACGGTAATGTCTAGCACACCAATGAGGACCCCGAACGGGGAGGGATTGGAGCATCGAAGGGAGCTGACCGCTGAAGCCTTTAACTTCGGGGATTCCCCTGTGTCGCCGTAGTGGAAACGCAGGCTAGTGGAGAAGATGCTGGAGATGGAAGCTGTTTTTTCTCGGGGCGAGCTTGATGTTGGCTGCTCCAAAAGCACTCGCCACACCATCTGGGTGACGGAAGACACCCCGTTCAGAGAGAGATACCGGCGGCTGGCCCCGGCAGATGTTGAGGACGTGCGTCAGCACTTGTGCAAGTTGAAGGAGTTGAAGGAATCATAGCTGAGTTGAAGGAATCATAGCTGAGTCGCGAAGTCCTTATGCATCGCCAATAGTGGTGGCCTGGAAGAAGAATGGGAGGGTGCGCATGTGTGTTGACTACAGGACGTTGAATCGGCGAACTGTCCCTGATCAATATACTGTCCCAAGAGTCGAGGATGCGTTGGCCTGCCTGAGCGGTGCGAAGTGGTTCAGTGTGCTGGATTTAAGAAGTGGGTATTACCAGATCCCGATGAGTGCGGGCGATAAAGAGAAGACAGCCTTTATCTGCCCGCTGGGGTTCTTTCAGTTCGAACGAATGCCCCGAGGCATATCGGGGGCCCCAGCCACCTTCCAGAGTCTGATGGAGAGGCCTGTGGGGGATATGAATCTGTTGGAGGCGTTGGTGTACCTGGACGAATTGATAGTGTTTGGATCGACTTTGGAGGAACATGAGGAGAGGCTGTTGAAGGTGTTGGGCCGGCTTAATGAAGAAAGGTTGAAGCTTTCCCTGGACAAATGCCAGTCTGCAAGTCGTCGGTTAGCTACGTTGGCCATATCATTTCGCAAGAGCGAGTGGCTACTGATCCAACCAAGATAGAGGCCGTGACCACCTGGCCGAGACCCCAGAAAGTGGGCGCTCTGCGCTCATTTTTGGGGTTCTGTGGGTATTACCACCGATTTGTGAAAGGTTACCCAAAGTGTGTCACCCGTTGACTCAGCTGTTGTGTGGCTATCCCCCGGCGGGAAAGAAAAGGAAGGGGGACCGGAGGCAAGACGCTGGAGGATACTGGAACCCGGTGGAACCTTTTGGCTCGAGATGGGTTGATCAATGTGAAGAGGCGTTCCGATCTTTGAAAAGGGCACTGACCCAGGCCCCGGTGTTGGCTTTTGCCGATCCCCAAAAGCCATATGTGCTGCTCACGGATGCCAGCCGAGAGGGTCTCGGGGCTGTTCTGTACCAGGAGCATGGCAAAGCATTGAGACCGGTAGCCTTTGTCAGCCGAAGCTTGTCGCCATCGGAGAGAAACTATCCCACTCACAAGTTGGAGTTCCCGGCGCTGAAGTGGGCGGTGGTGGACAAGCTGGGCGATTACCTGTACGGAGCCAAGTTTGAGGTGAGAACGGATAACAATTCTCTCACTTATATTTTGACTTCGGCTAAGCTGGATGCCACAGGACATCGGTGGCTGGCGGCCTTGTCGGTATATGATTTCAGCCTGAGGTACCGCCCAGGAAGCAAGAATGTCGATGCGGATGCATTGTCACGTCAGGAGCGGGGGGAGCAGGAGAAGGATGAGGAGTGGGAGTGAAGGCGATGTGTCAGTTTGCTATCACCGTGAAGGCCGAGGGAAGAGGGAGGCTGGATCGAGCCGTGGACCACTTGGGGGTTTTTGACGACGCCATACCCCTAGCTTACTGTGACCTGACCGCACTGAGGACTAAACAGTTGCCGGAACTGAGTCCGGGGGAAGTGGCAACTGCTCAACAAAATGACCCGGGCATTGGCACAGTGTGGAGAGCGGTCGAGAAGGGGGATGTGGCGTTGGCTGAGAAGGCGAAACACCCGACCGTGCCTCTGTTGTTGAAGGAGTGGTCTCGGTTAAAGTTAAAGAACAAAATCTTGTACCGGGTCACGGCGCCTCCGGACCAACCCCGCCGTTGGCAACTGGTCCTGCCGGAGGAGTATCGGCAGACTGTACTCCAGGCCTTACATGATGATTCTGGACACTTGGGGGTGGAAAAGACCTATGGATTACTCAAAGACCGGTTCTACTGTCCCTGGAAGAGGGGGGAGGTCGAAGAATACTGCAGGGGATGCAGTCGTTGCATACGGAGGAAGACCCTGCCAGCGTCGGCGGCTCCACTGTCGCACTTGCAGAGTGCGGGACCTCTGGACCTGGTATGTATGGATTTCCTGTCGATTGAGCCTGACACCAGCAACACCGCAAATGTCTTAGTCATCGCCGATCATTACACTCGCTATACTCAGGCATTTCCCACCAAGGATCAGAAGGCGACGACAGTGGCGAAGGTGTTATGGGAGAAGTATTTTGTTCATTACGGCCTTCCCAGGCGAATCCATAGTGATCAGGGGCGGGACTTTGAGAGCCGCCTTATCCATGAATTACTGACTATGCTTGGGGTTGAGAAATCGAGGACCACCCCTTATCACCCACAGGGCGATCCTCAGCCAGAGAGGTTCAACAGGACCCTATTGGATATGCTCGGGACGCTGGAGATTGGGTAGAAAAGTAAGTGGAGTTGTCATATTGGACAATTGGTTCACTGTTACAATTGTACTCGCAATGATGCTACAGGGTACTGGCCTTATTATCTGATGTTCGGGCGGGAAGCGAGGTTGCCCATTGACTTGTGTTTTGGGGATGAAGTGGGTGAATTACCCGGGAAGCCCTATCTAAAGTATGTGTCCGACATGAAGAGGGAGTTACAGCAGGCGGACGAGTTGGCCGAGGCGGCGGCTACCAAACAAAATCAGAGGAATAAGATTTTAGAGAATAAGAGAATAAGATTTCTGTTGGTTAAGTGTTACATGTCCAAATGCAACCACATCATACTTGCCGGAATGTAATTTCACTTTCTTCAACAACTCTCCTGGAAAACAATCAAACCATTTCCAATCTTTCCACTTCAGATGCACAGAGACTGTCTTCAATAGTAATTCTGTGCTTTTGTCAGCAATGATTCCTTCTGTCCCTCCAGTAATTCCCTGAGTATTGAGTATTCCCTGACTTACTGTAATAACTCAGTCTGTGCGCTTCTATTGATAAACACATATCAACAGCCTTCCAAGTCTCCAGCATCACACTGATGCATCACTCTCCTCCACTGCTAATGTTCCTTTACCCTTTGTTCTTATTCAGCACCTCATACCTTCTCCACGATTCAATATCAGAGTTGTTTTTTTTTAACAATAACTCCCATTTTGTCAGAGGAATATCGATCACTGTCTTGACTGTTACACAGCCCGCGTGGCACCACGTGTATTCAAGAACCAGAATTCTGAGAAATGGCTGAAAGAGTGAAACGAGAGAAGTGTAGTGCTGCATTTTCGAAGGTCAAATGTCAGGGGAAAGAACAGAGTGCAAGTCAGACCTTTTAACAGTGTTCATGTACAGAGAAAACTTTGGTCTCAGTCCAGAGCTCCGTGAGGTTGGCCACACAAGTCAATAAGGTGGTAAAGCAGGTGTGTGACATTCTTGCCTTTATTAATGAAGGGTTTCAGTTCAAGAATCAGGAAATAGTGTTGCAGCTTTTAAAATTTTGGTCACGTTGCATCTGGAATATTGCATTCGGTTTTGGTCGCCACATTGTAGGAAGGATGACAAGGCTTTGAAAAGCGTATAGAAGAGGTTCAAAAGGAAGAGATCTAAACGGAGGAGTTGCTCAAACTTGCATGGTTCTTCTCAAAGTACCAGAAGCCAAGAGGAAACTGCGAGCTTTATAAATAGAGAGGACTGCCAGTTTCTTTCTCAGAGCATCGAAATGCCGAATACTAGAGGGCATGCAGTTAAGGTGAGAGGGGAAAACATTCAAAAGACATGAGCGAGAAATAATAAAAAGGAAACAATTCAAAGAGTTGTGTGTGTGTGGAATGTACTTCTGGGGTTATGTCAGAGGTGAATGAAACCCTGGGATTTATGAGGCTCTGAGATCGGCAAACAAACACACAGAGAATGGAGGAATACAGACAACATTTTGGCAGATGGATTAGTTTAATTCGGCATCACTGGCTCAATTACGTCAGCCCAACATCACAGACCAAAGGGCATCGTCCTGTCCTGCAC
The DNA here is from genome assembly GCF_030144855.1 of Hypanus sabinus. Lineage (NCBI taxonomy): Eukaryota > Metazoa > Chordata > Chondrichthyes > Myliobatiformes > Dasyatidae > Hypanus > Hypanus sabinus. The sequence continues at coordinate 114,852,994 of NC_082716.1, read as the reverse complement.
AGTTATAGGTTCTAACTAGAGAAAGAGTCACTGATTAAGGAAATTCAGTATCTCTCCGTTCTGGATATCTGTTCCTTCATTCTGAAGCTATGACTCATGGTAACAAAATCATTATTCTGGAGAAAAATCACTGCAATTGGTCTGAATAATCTCAAAGAATCGATCAATTCTTCATGCTGTTATGTAGCCCTAGCCATTTTTTTTTTCTGTGGACTGTCACTTTAAACGCCGAGAGGATGAGACTGACTTTTGGACATTGTTGAATTTCTGCTGACTGCAGAGTTGCTTGGTCACTATGGTGAGAGAGGTGGAGTTATCTGATGGACAATGAATGTTTATGGTTTCTCGCAGCTTGCTTTGAATATATAAGGACACAAAGATACAAACAGAAAGACAGGCTGAGAGTCAAGATGGATTCGGTCAATGGGAGACGCCAGTGTGTTCGGTTGCTAGTTTAAACTTTCAATAGCCCAAACGGGGTGAGTTAAGATCGATCCAGAGATTTGATAATTGACTCTCAGAAGTGCTGCAACTAGAGGAAGTTTGCAGAGAGAGGAGAGGAGAGGAAGGTTTGAAACAGAAGAAAGCTACTGACAAAGAGATCACTGTTTAGACTTTTTCTTCAAGTAGCCGGCGAGGGTGAGTTTGTTTTCATTCAGATACGAAAGTGTGATTGTCACATAGTTAATACACAGGAGTGGGTTCTCTGGTAAGGGGGAAACCTTTGTGAATACTACTTGTGTGTTACCTTTTGTCTGGGTGTGGTAGTTCACTGAAGAAAGGCTCCCTTGTGGCAAATCACTGTTTGAGTTATTTCGTATGTCGTGGCACTGGATAAGTGGCTATCACGTTGTGTGTGATTGGGGTAACCTTGTGGTATCTACCTGTGCGTCGATCCTTGCATGCTGGTGGTTCCCTTGAAGATAGTCCCCTTTGTGATAAGGTACTCTTGGTAATATTCCCTGTGAGGATCCGGAGAACAACGGGAAGATCGATGACACCTCTTTGTTTGGAATTCAAATATCTCTCTCACTTCAATTTCCATTGATTGAACTGAACTGAACTTTCTTACACACCATCGTAAGACTGTATCGCTTATCACCTGAGTGTGAAGAAGTTTGGGGATTTATATATTTACACCTATATATTCATAACACTGTTAACTCTTGATCTACCTGGATTAAGTTACTATATGATGTACTTACTAATAAAATAGTGTTTTGTTAACAGCAAAACCAGACTCCAGGTGTGTTCCATTGTTGCCGATACTTTTATAGTGTTGTGTGGACGTAACATTACAGTTTCAGACAATACAGGCCCATCTCATTCAATCCCTCCTTATACGCCACCTGGCATCAATAGAAGCAGTCCAGCTAGAGTAATGAATCTTCCCTGCACACTCTCTGCTGCAACGATAACTTCCCTGAGGAAGTGTGATGAGACCTGGAAATAATATTCAAGATATATTCTCACCAGAGGCGTATAAAACACCTCACAGTAAGACATGCTGCATAACAGGACAAAAATACTGTTTGCCTTCCTTATTACTTGCTGTACCTGAATGTGTCACAAGTGTCGAGCATGGGCGGACTCAAATGCAGAACACAAACACGTTTCGTAGCATTAACAAAATAGACTTTATTAATAGTTACAAGGAAAGCCAGGAAGCAAGGATTGTTCAGAGGGAAATTAAGGAGTGAGCAAAGCAGAAGCGTGAATAAGCGTGGCTGGATTCGAACTCAGGCCTTGGACTTAGATTGAAACTCGGGGACTGGACTTGGACTAGGACTCGGGACCCCGGAATTGGACTTGGAACTTAGGACAGGACTTGGACTTGGATCTCGGATCTTGGGACAGAGAACATAGAACATAGAATAGTGCAGTACAGTACAGGCCCTTCGGCGCACAATGTTGTGCTGACCCTCAAACCCTGCCACCCATATATTGCCCCACCTTAAATTCCTCCATATACCTGTCTAGTAGTCTCTTAAATTTCACTAACGTATCTGCCTCCACCACAGACTCAGCTGGTGCATTGTACGCACCAACCACTCTCTGAGTAAAAACCCTTCGTCTAATATTCCCCTTGAACTTTCCACCCCTTACCTTAAAGCCACATCCTCTTGTATTGAGCAGTGGTGCCCTGGGGAAGATGCGCTGGCTGTACACACTATCTGTTCTTCTTAATATCTTGTATACCTTCATCATGTCTCCTCTGAACCTCCTTCTCTCCAAAGAGTAAAGCCCTAGCTCCCTTAATCTCTCATCATAATGGATGCAGGACACAGAGCCAGGACCCTTCTTTGACACAGGCCGGGACACTTCATGGACACAGGACACAGTGCCGGGAATCTTGTTGAACACAAGACATACAGCCGGGACTCTTCTTGGACGCAGGGCTGGAACAAATCTTGGAAACAGGACACAGAGCCAGGACACTTCTTTGACACAAGACAAAGAGCCGGAACTCTTCTTGGATACACAACGCACAGCTGGGGCTCTTCTTGGACACAACCACAGGGCCTGGGCTCTTCTTGGAATGAGATTCGGATGCCAAGCTTCTTGGTGTGGGTTACTGACGTTGATTCTGACGGGTCGGTCCAGCAAAGGAATAGCTGGACGCTTGAGCTATTGATGTTGCAAGCCCCAAAATGAGGATCAGCTGCCTCAATTAAGACGCCCAACGGTACTAAAAAAACCCAGAAACAAATGGAATGTGGTATCCATGGACTGGACTGAAATGGAATGCGGACTTCACTGACTGGACAGTGAGAGTAACCTCCCCCTCCCGCCCCCCCATGGGAGCATCCTGGCGATCCACCAGACTTGCCCTGATTTTTGACGACACGGGCGGGTGGGGTGGGTGGCAGTTTCAACAAGAGGGAACCCTGGATGGCGGAACTTTAACTGCAGAGTCTGTGTCGCTGAATCCATTCTGGGCCGTTCTGTCAAAAGGGAACCTTGGTAGCGGACCCAAATGCAAGACACAGACACTGAAGTAGTCTGAAAAAGACTGTGTTTATTCAGAATGCTGGGGAACCCAAGGAGCGAGGACAAAATATCAACCTGAAGGTGAACGTTGAACAACGAACTGTAAGACCTGGACTTGTTATGGTCCAGTCCAGAGCCCGCATTCCGGTTCTCGATCCGGTCCACGGACTCCAGACTGAGGGTCTTGTAGCCGTCCCTCCTTTCGCCCTTGAGCCCAATTAGTCACACCTGTGGATCATCGTGGCTTGTTGGGGCTCAAGGAGGCGCACCTGATGCCCATCGGCTGGCGGTGTATATAGGGGGCTCTGGGACTGAGTGGAGTTGAGGGGTCATCCTGCCTATCCTGGTCGTCCTATAGACAATAGACAGTAGGTGCAGGAGTAGGCCATTCGGCCCTTCCTGCCAGCACCACCATTCACTGTGATCATGGCTGATCGTACACAATTAGTACCCCGTTCCTGCCCTCTCCCCATATCCCTTGACCCCGCTATCTAAAAGAGCTCTATCTAACTCTCTCTTGAATGCTTCCAGATACTTGGCCTCCACTGCCTTCTGGGGCAGACCATTCCACATATCCACCACTCTCTGGGTGAAAAAGTTTTTCCACATCTCTGTTCTAAATGGCCTACTCCTTATTCTTAAACTGTGGCCTCTAGTTCTGGACTAATTCATCAGCGGGAACATGCTTCCTGCCTCCAGTGTGTCCAATCCCTTAATAATCTTATATGTTTCAATCAGATCCCCTCTCATCCTTCTAAATTCTAGTGTATACAAGCCCAGTCGCTCCAATCTTTCAACATATGACAGTCCCACCATTCCGGGAATTAACCTTGTGAACCTACGCTGCACTCCCTCAATAGCAAGAATGTCCTTCCTCAAGTTTGGAGACCAAAACTGCAGACAATACTCCAGGTGGGATCTCACCAGGGCCCTGTACAGCTGCAGAAGGACCTCTTTACTCCTATACTCAATTCCTCTTGTTATAAAAGCCAGCATGCCATTAGCTTTCTTCACTGCCTGCTGTACCTGCATGCTTGCTTTCATTGACTGATGTACAAGAACACTTAGATCTCGTTGTACTTCCCCTTTTCCTAACTTGACGCCATTCAGATAGTAATCTGCCTTCCTGTTCTTCCCACCAAAGTGGATAACCTCACATTTATCCACATTAAATTGCATCTGCCATACATTTGCCCACTCACCCAACCTGTCCAAGTCACCCTGCATTCTCATAACATCCTCCTGATATTTCACACTGCCACCCAGCTTTATGTCATCAGCAAATTTGCTAATGTTACTTTTAATCCCTTCATCTAAATCATTAATGTATATTTTATATGGTGGGGCGGCTGAGGAACGGTTGAAGACTTCCTCTGAGATATTTCACGGTGTTCAACAAAAGTATATTCCAGTTAAAAAAAGAAGATAGCAAGGGCGGAGAGAGCCAACCTTGGATAATTCAAGAAATAATGGAAGGTATGAAACTAAAAGATCGTGCATTCAAATTCGCCAAGAGTATTGGGAAACTGGAAGACTGGTAAAACTTTAAAATGCAACAGAGAATCACTAAGTGAGCAAACATAGAAACATAGAACATAGAAAACAGCAGCACAATACAGGCCCTTCGGCCCACAGCGTTGTGCCTAACATTTCCCTACCTTTTAAATTACTAGGCTTACTTATAGCCCTCTAATTTTCTAAGCTCCATGTACCTCTACAAAAGTCTCTTAAAAGACCCTATCGTATCCGCCGCCACCACAGTTGCTGGCAGCCCATTCCACACACACACCACTCCCTGAGTAAAAAACTTACCCCTGACATCTCCTCTGTACCTACTCCCCAGCACCTTAAACCTGTGTCCTCTTGTGGCAACCATTTCAGCCCTGGGAAAAATCCTCCGACTATCCACACGATCAATGCCTCTCATCATCTGATACACATCTATCAGGTCACCTTTCATCTTCCGTCGCTTCAAGGAGAAAAGGCCAAGTTCACTTAACCTATTCTCATAAGGCATGCTCCCCAATCCAGGCAACGTCTTTGTAAATATCCTCTGCACCATTTCCATGGCTTCCACATCCTTCATGTAGTGAGGCGAACTGAACTGAGCACAGTACTTCAAGTGGGGTCTGACCAAGGGTCCTATATAGCTGTAACATTACCTGTTGTCTCCTAAATTCAATTCCCCGATTGATGAAGGCCAATACACTGTATGCCTTCTTAACCACAGAGTCAACCTGCGCAGCTGCTTTGAGCGTCCTATTGACTGGGACCTGAAGATCTCTCTGATCCTTCACACTGCCAAGAGTCTTACCATTAAAACGATATTCTGCCACCATATTTGACCAACCAAAATGAACCACTTCACACTTAGCTGGGTTGAACATCATCTACCACTTCTCAGCCCAGTTTTACATCCCGTTGTAACCTCTGACAGCCCTCCACACTATCTACAACACCTCCAACCTTTGTGTCATCAGCATACTTACAGACCCATCCTTCGACTTCCTCATCCAGGTCATATATAAAAATCATGAGGTGTAAGGGTTCCAGAACAGATTCCTGAGGGACTCCGCTGGTCACGGACCTCCATGCAGAGCAGTAAGGAAAGGGAAGCTAGGTTATGAAAATAAACTAGCACAAAATATTAAAACAAATCGTGGATGTTCTTATAATGATATAAAGTGGAAAAGGTGTTTAAAGTGAACATTGGTTCCTTGGAAGACCAGAAGGGAGTATTTATAATGGGTAATAAGGCTTTGAATATCTACTTTATGTTGGTATTCACGGTGGAAAACACGTCTAAAGTGCGAAGAGAGATGTTATGGATGAAATGGGAGATGACCTCGATACAATAGCTATCTATAAAGAGTTAGTGCTGAGCAAACCTGTGGGCCTGAAGATAGGTAAGTCTCCTGGTCCTAATGAAATGCATTTCAGGGTACTGAAAGAAATGACAGAAGTTATAGTAAAGGATTTATTGATAGTTTATTAAAGTTCTCCGGACTCCAGTAAAGTCTAGGTGATTGGAAGACGGCGAATAGCACACCACTGTTAAAATCCTCTGGTTGGCAATCAGTAGCGAGCGGTGTGCCACAGCAGTCGGTACTGGGCCCGCAACTTTTCACTATGTACATTAACGATCTGCAAGAGAGGACCAAGTGTAGTGTATCTCATTTCACTGATGGTTCTAAATTGAGTGGAAAAACAAATTGTGCAGAAGGTACATAGAATTTGCAGAGAGATATAGATAGGTTGTGAGTGGACAACGATCTGACAGATGAAGAACAATGTTGGTAAATACGAATTCGTCCACTTTGGAAGAAAAAATTAAAGAGCAGATTATTATTTAAATAGTAAAAGGTGCAGCATGCTGTTGTAGAGAGAGACTTGTGAGTGCCTGTGCATAAATCACAAAACGTTGTTTTGCCGGTGCAGCAGTCGATCAAGAAGGCAAATGGGATGTTGGTCTTCACTGCTAGAGGGACTGGATTATAGAGCAGAGAACAAATACAGAGGGTATTGGTGAGGCTGCACCGGAGTACTGCGTGCAGCTTTGGTCTCCTTACTTGAGGAAGCATACAATGGTTTTGGAGGCAGTCCAAAGGAGGTTCACCAGGTTGATTACAGAGATTAGGAGGTTCGAATATGAGGAGAGATTGAGTCACCAGAAACTGTACTCGCTGCAAATCAGAAGAATGAGAGGAGCTTTTATAGAAACAGATAAAATTATGATAGGGATAGATACGATAGAGGCAGGAAAGTTGTTTCCACTGGTAGTGAGATTAGAACTATGAATCGATTTTAACATCAAGATTTCAGGGAGTAGATTTAGGACGGCCTTGAGGTGGAATTGCTTTTCCCATAGAGTGATGAATCTGTTGAATTATCTGCCCAATGAAGCAGTGGAGCCTACTTCTGTAAATACATTTAAGGCAAGCTTGGATAGATTTTTTCCCATAGTTGGGGAATTAAAGGATATGTGGAAGAGACAGGTAGGTGGAGTCGAGTCAGGATCTTATTGAATGGCGGATTAAGATCGACGGGCTAGACGGACTCCTCGTGATCCTATTTTTTTGTATGTTCTTAGTTGTCTGTATTAGTAGCGTTTTGAATGGAACAACGCCAGTCCCCGCTTGTTCGCAATTCTATTGGTGAGACAACTTGATTCTACTTGTTATGCTAATAATTTCCAGAAACCTCTTCAGGATATAAACGGTAAGGGAGTGAGAAAAAGTGGTCAGGTGAGCTCCGCTGTGCAGAAGTAATTCCTGTCCCTAGAAAATACAGGAATGCTGACGATCTGTAATCCAGAATGTACTGACGCGCAGTGTGGAGTTCGGATAGCAGAAGTTGCATTATGTTCAACGCCATGGGGTTATGATAACGATAGTAGAAAACCAGCTCTCATATGGTACACCTCCTCATCACCACCCAACACCCCCGCCCCCCCCCCCATCCATACATTTACTCAAACTTCTCTTGAATGAATTCTTCGGTAGAAGAGCAGCGACGTCTTAGCGCATTATATATATATATATATATATTTATTTATTTTTTTTTTCAAAACGCACCTGGACATTGTGAAAAAAATGGCCGCTTGTATTTGAAAAAAAAATACAGTATTTGCAACAACGAAAGCATTCGCCATACTGGACCCTGCAATGTTGCGTTTGATATGTTAACATCAGACTGACATCGAATGTCCCACACAAGTCAAAACGTAAGCTTCCTTAAACCAACTTAACAATTAACTGTCCTGAGCCTCTGTATGCCAGTCAGGCCTCAGAGACTTATAGCCTGTACATGCAGGCACCTCCTAGTCGATAGATAGATAGATGGGTATATTGTCCGAAAATAACAATAATCCGCAAATCTGTAATCGGTACCGAGACAAGGGCAATGGGAATAGACATTAAAAAATCGTTGTTCTTGCCACGGTGTTCGCAGGAATGGAAGTTCTTATCAAGAAATGGGTTGATCAGAGCAACTACATGAGGAAAAAAGTTTTGTTTTTGTAATAGCTTACGGAAATTAATTTTAACGTTTCATGAGTTTCAAAGTCCGATTCAATGGGTATTTCAGCGCATTCTTCAGCACCTCTCGGAAGTTGCACTGATTCAGGGCGTAAATACAGGTGTTGGTGCAGGAGCTGAGAAACTGCAGCATTACCGCTGTATATTCTGTGACGTAATGGGGATCGGTGACAGAATAAACAAAACTCTTTGAAATCCGTTGATAGATATAAAATACCACCTGTTTTACTCAAAACAATATGACACTACCGGTTCTGCTGAAGAGAAAAATGATGGATTTCCATCGGTTCTCCATCTCTTGGTCCTTGTCTTTCTCTCGACTTTTTTTTGTCCCCGGAGCCCCCTGCGTCCTCAACTGGCCGCTAGAATCCGTCTGACAGTCAGAATATTGAACAGAAAAATCAGAGAGAATGGGACACAAGGGTCTGAAATGTGGTGAAACATCGTAAACGCTGTCCATGAGGGAGATGTACTGAAGCTCGGTTTAGAAATACAACCCCAAGGAACCCCATGAATTCTTTCTATAAGCTCGAACATAAAGCCCCAAGGAACCCTCTCCAAACAGACCAGCACACTCACTGTCCCGATAACCACAGCTGCTGTTCCTTCGGTGCAATATTTTGTTTTCAGCTTCTCACATCAAGTTGCCACAAACCGATCGATGTTGAAAGCGACAGTGAACCAGACGGAAATCTCAGTGCTCGCAAAGATCAACCAGTGATGGAGGCTGCAGCCAGAAGTGATGTCCAGGAATGATCCGGGAAAATAACTCCAAGCTGTCCATCTTAGCAACGGATCCAAGATAACGACCAGGAGATCGGCTGCGGCCATTCCAATGATGTAGCGAGTAACACATTTGGAGAGACAGCACATTTCCTGGGACAGGATGCCAATCGCCACACAGTTCGCTGGAAGAGAGACAGCGAATAGCAAGTTGAGAAAATACTGAGCAGAAGCGAATATTGCTGACTTATTGTGAAGTGACTACTCAAAGCTAAAGCTGAATAACAACCTCCTCAGAGTCAAAAATGTATGGAAAGTTCTCTAACGGCGCCTTCCAATGTCTTGTGTGGATCAAATGAATAAATCCGCGTGCTAATGGCGGGATTCTTCCATAAAATAATCATCAACTACCATGGCACTCCCCGTCCGCGACAGAACAGCCGAGGGACGGAACAAAAAACAGGAAATGCTGGAATCATTCATCCAGATAAAACGAAACATGTGGAGAAAATCATTTGGAATAGCTCGTCTCAGATCTGTTCTCAGGGAGGCCACTGTCATGTGCGGTAACGTTTCCCTATCTGTCTAAGCAACTTGGGGTTCGGTGTTTCCAACGTTTCTTGTGTTCATTTTAAATTCCAGCTTTTGCCAGCTCACTGACTTTACAATAGACCATTGACCGATTCCAACAAATACAGCGCAGTCTGACACAATCTCACAGACATGACTCCTCCTACTGAATCCATTTCTAGAATGCTGAAATTCAACGTCCAGCAGCAAATTCGGTGCCGTAGTCAGATGTCTGTAGCAGTGTCAGAGTCAATATAGAATTCATTTCAGGGTGGTGACAACGATGTGTCACTACGTCGCTTGTGTTAATAGAGTCTGCAACGACTTCATTGTGTTGTCCATCAACTGTTTCACATTCAGTCACAACGCACACATTTATCAAAAATACCAAATTTCATGCTGCAACGTGGAACTGCTCACATTTGCTAAGTTGTTACTACCAGTCAATGGTTTGATTGTTGCACATAATTCAGACAACTGCTCACATACAAATACAGACAATCAATTGGTATAATCTCCGTCGGCTGTACCAACGCAATATTTGCAAAGGAAATGCAGCTGCTGCAAAACCAAAAGCACAGAGACCCGAACATCACGTTATTGATCACAAACCGCTGGAAAACGCTGCCTGGAGAACGTTGAATCCCACAGATGGTGGTGGATTCGCTGAATTGCTCTTTTCAGATCCAGATCCTGGAATCTACAATCCCGGTGTTTCCATTTCATTCCAGAAATGCAGAATACTGGGACTGGGAGGTGGCACTGGAAACCCTTCACAGAAACAATCACAATATTGGAATTCAACTTCATTTCTTACCAACGGCAGCTGGCTCTGCGGCTTACCGGGAATTCCAAAGGCTGAAATAAAGGGATAGTAAACATCCCATATCCGCTAGATGACCGGATAATCCATCTAATAGAAACATAGAAAATAGATGCAGAAGTGGGCCATTCGGCCCTTCAAGCCTGCACCGCCATTCAGTATGATCATGGCTGATCATCCAACTCAGAACCCTGTACCTGATTTCTCTCCATACCCCCGATCCCTTTAGCAACAAGGGCCATATCTAACTCCCTCTTAAATATAGCCAATGAACTGGCCTCAACTGTTTCCTGTGGCAGAGAATTCCACAGATTCACCACTCTCTGTGTGAAGAAGTTTTTCCTTATCTCGGTCCTAAAAGGCTTCCCCCTTATCCTTAAACTGTGACTCCTCGTTCTGGGCTCCACCAATATCGGAAACAATCTTCCTGCATCTAGCCTGTCCAATCCCTTTAGAATTTTATACTTTTCAATAAGACCCCCTCCCCCCCCGCCAATTGAGAATCTGTGACTGTTGTTGCTCCTGAATTCACAGCACTGGCCGACACTTCGAGCTGAATCATTCCAAATAGCCCTGCTTTATATAAAAAAGATCTATCTCCAGACATACTGTTATACCCCTGACTAACTTTCTTCGTTACAGTTACTTCAACACACACTTCAATTCAATGTCATTGACTCTGATGCAAATATTGGGCCGATTGATGACAAATACTTCAAAATTCTTGGGCATTACCTCAGCATTGTTTCATGCGGTGGAAAGGGTGCAGGAGCTCTAATAACAAAGACTGAGTTTTGTCGCGGAGCAACCACATTTACGACTTAAAAGAATTTATTGCCTAATTATCAATATGCAAACGGAATTCTCTGACACCGACCAACCCCTAACTCCTGACCCTCCAGTTTACCATTTTGATCTGCCCTTCAGTCCCTCAAATCCCACAGAATTACAGGTACACACAGAAATACAAAAACATAACTTCTGTCGTTTTTGGAAATGCAAGGCAACGCAAGTTAAGTGATAGTGGATCTCTGCTGAGTTCCTCTCGCTTTTTGTGTAATTGACCTTTATGAGGATCTGAAATCCATCAAAAGAAAACTTAGAAGAAATGCTTCCATCTGTAAAGGAATAGGCAGATCGGTTAAACAATAAAAATAGTACTCTAAATTTCGCACTCAAAAGATACAGGACGGCTGCAAGTAAATGAGAGAAAGTCAACCGTGAGATACAACGTTAGATGCGAGGGAAAGGGAGAGAGGCTGATGGGAAAACTGATAGAAAGATAGATAAGCAGGCATACAGACAGCCAAAGGCAGATTCATGCAGTGTGGCATTTTGAGGTTCTTCCTGTATCTCCTAGTCTCTGGTACAATGTGTGAATGTCCGGTCCATTCTATACCTGTCAGTGTCTGCTAGCGTATGGGACTGGGTTTATTCTATACCTGTCCATCTCTGGTACAGCGTGAGAGTGTAGGGTAATCATGAAGAACAGAGAGAAACTGCAAATTCCAATGCCCATGAGTAAATGGACTCTAAGGCTAGTAATGCACCGAGGCAGTCATTTGTACATGTTGTGTGGGACATCGCAACACCTAGTGCAATGTAACATAATGCCTCAGGACTCACTACGACCAAGTAGCTAATCAGGAATTAGGTGTAACTCCAATTCTACTGAGACCCAAGGCACAATCCGCCCTCTGTAAGTGTAATCGTATTTCAGGTAACCGAACTACAGTGGAACAACTCCTCCGATCCCGGGATCGTGACAGTCAGCTTGAGTCCACTCAGACACTCAGTGAAGCTTTCCTATGAATATATTTAAGAACAAGACAAGATGAAATAGCTCTGGTGGTTTCTTGTGGTCATTACCTTCAGCAACAATTATTCCATTGAGGAAGGGAAAAGATGGAAGAGGAAAAGAACTGTCGTTTGCAAAGGATGTGGAAAATCTGGATTAGATGAAAAGAAAAGCCTAGGAAACGTTCAACAAAATAGTTACCGATACTGTTCTAGAAATTACAAGGTTGCCTGAAAGCATCTTAAGAAAGAAGTTAGAGAATCAAGTGGGCGCATGAGAAACCCTTGGCGAACCGGATTAAGGAAGACCCCAATGCGTTCTACAAGTATGTGAAGAGCAAGAGGATGTGTAGTGTAAGAATAGGACCAATCACATGCGATAGTGAAACATGTCTCGCAATGGTAGTAGAGGGACTTAATGAATACTTTGCTTCAGTAGGGAAAATTACTTTGGCAATTTTGGGGATTACTTAAAAGGAACTGAAACTCAAGCATATTGGCTTTAAGAAATTGGATATGCGGAGCTTTTGAAAAGCATTAAGTTTATAAATCGCCAGAACCAGATGAGCTGTCATCCAGTCCTCTGTGGGAATCGAGGGAGGAGATTTCGGCGCCTCTAAGGATGATCTTTGCACCATCAATCTGGATGGGAGAAGTACCGGAGGAATCAAGAATTGCAAATATCATTCCATTGTTCAGGAAAAGAAGTAGAGATAACCATTAAATTGCAGACCAGTGAGTCTTACTTCAGAGGTTAGCAGATTGTTGGAGAAGACCCATGAGGGCACGATTTATAAGCATTTGGAGAGACATAATCTGATTATTGATAGTCGGCATGGCGTTGTCAAGGACAGATCATGCTTTACAAAACACATTGAAGAAGATAGAGCAGTGGAGAGAGTGTATAAAGATTTCTTTAAGGTATTTGATAAGATTCCCCATGCGTGGCTCATTAGGAAAGTAAGGAGGTGTTGGATCTTAGGAGACCTTGCTTTGCCGATCCAGAATTGGCTTCATCACAGAAGGCAAAGGGTGGTTTTAGATGGTTCATACTTCGCATGGAGATCGGTGAACAGTGGTGTTCCGCACGGATTTATTTAGGGGCGCCCCTTCTTTGTGATCTTTATAAATTACCTGGATGAGGAAATAGAAGGGTGGGTTAGTAAGTTTGCTGATCACACAAAAGTTGGCGGTTTTGTGGAGAGTCTGAAGGGTTTTCGGAGATTCCAGCAGAACATCGATAGGATGCAGAACAGCATCAAGCAGTGGCAGATGGAGGTTAAACCAGATATGTGTGAAGTATTCATCTTGGTAGGTCAAATTTGATGACCAAATATAATGGTAACTCTCCTCGCTATGGAGGATCAGCGAGATTTTGGGGTCCATGTTCATCGGACACTCTGGTTGCACAGGTTTACAGTGTTGTTAAGAAGACATTTGGTGTGTTGGCCTTCATCAATCGTGGGACTGAGTTCAAAAGCCGTGAGGTAATGTTACCGCTCTATAAGACATTGGGTTAGACCCATTTGGAGTACCGTGTTCGTTTCTGTTCCCCTCACTACAGGAGGAATGTGGATACTGTATAGAAGGAGCAGAAGAGATTTGCAAGGATATTGCCTGGACTGGAGCGGGTAATGCCTTATGAGTACAATGTCATGGTTCATATATTTTATTGTTTTGCTGTTCTGTATTTCATTTCGGCACTTCAGTGGGAGCGCTTGTTTTCACATTTTAACGGTAATGCCGTATGAATTTCATTGTGTGCTCTTCTGTGCGACCTGCTTGTGTTCAGCTTACGTTTGGGTTATTTTGAAGATAAGAGATGAGGAGAAATATCTGCTATCGAATTAGGATGGCCGAATTAAAAGTTAGGAGTGGGGGGGGGGGGGGGGGCTTGTGTTGTTTTCAGGTTCGAGAGAGATGAAGTTCGCCGTAGAGAAGAGGTCTTGGGATTCGACCCTGAACGCGACCGTGAATCAATGAAGCATGGGGTGAGATCGATTGAGGATCGGTGACTTGGGACGCTGTGAGCTCCATTTTGTCCACATTAGATTGTTTCATTAAAATGGGTCGTTTCTCTTTTGCTCTTTCGTTGACTAACTTTTTTAGTCAAGTTAAGAACTACTAAGATAAATCTTTTAACTATATGCGGTGTACTGTCTATTAATTGCTGGCACTCATTTGTAACAGGGTTACAATGAACACAAAAAAAGGGGCTTGGGGTGGTCTGGCGCCTCATTCTCACGTCCGACATTGATTTTGTTAGGTGCTAGCTGATTGCCCTGAACATTCATCGAGTGGGTTGTCTATTTAAATCCTTGCTAGACTATTGTCCGATAAAGTGGTTTAGGACACGTGGTTATGGATGCAGTAGGGGTTGAGCGGTGGTGCGAATCCACGAGGTTACTTGTAACGAGTCCATTTGTATTGAGGGTGTAGACATTCATATCCATGATGAATTGTTAATCTGAACTTTAAGTCGTAAATTCGTAGGAACAGTTACTATTTTAGAACGGAGGTTTGGTAAAATGGCGGGCAAAGATTTGGATTTACTCCAGACGAGAACTCAACTAACGGCAGTGGAACTGGCTGGTACTATTTGGGGCCGTGGGAAAAGTGGGGGTCTGTGGGACGGCCATACATTCCGGGCAGGACAGTGTAGCAGAGGGGGCAGAATCGCAAGCCGGGTCTCCCGTAGCTGGAGGCGGAGACTTCAAAGCCAGGTTCTTCTCGCTTCTGCGGAGCGAGGTAAAGATTTGCATTATTTGGAATGTCTATTGCGCCCCCGGTGAAGACTTAGATTTCTGAGTTGGTATCGCCCCTTACCTTCTTGGCGTCTTAACGGCCCAGTGCTGAGGCAGAGGGCCGTTACTTTACTTTATTGTCACGAAACAATTGATACTAGAGCGTACAATCATCTCAGCGATATTTGATTCTGCGCTTCGTGCTCCCTAGAGTACAAATAGAAGTAAATATAATAAAAAGTTAAATTATAAATCATAATTAGAAAATAGAAAAGGGAAAGTAAAGTAGTGCAAGTCAGGTCCGGATATTTGAAAGGTACGGCCCAGATCCGGGTCAGGATCCGTTCAGCAGTCTTATCACAGTTGGAAAGAAGCTGTTCCCAAAGCTGGCCGTACGAAGGCTGAACTATCGAAGGCTGAGAATATCCTCTCCCGTGAAGCCCAACTCCGATGTGGAAAAGGACTATGACACTTGGGCGGAGCAGACATCTTGTTGTTAGATGAGTGGCAGTGCTCTGAGGACGGAAAAAGACGGCGATTGGTTGAGAGTTTGAGAGGCCGGGCTGCTAAAGTAGTGCCAGCTGTAAAGACGCAAAATCCGTTTGGTCCCTCGGCGACCTGCATGACAGTGCTATAAAGGTGATTGGCGCGACGGGAAGGCCAGTTGAGTTTAAGATTGGGTTTCGGTACATGTGTCAGGAGAAGGGGAGAAAGCATTCTGCTACATGCTCTGCTAAAGAGGCAATTAAACAGCATGCAGCGTAGAAGGGCCTTTCAGACGACAGAGATGGATCAGTTATGAATGGACCAAATAGCAAAAGGCGCCCAGTCCAACAAACGGGTCGCTGGTAGTCTCCGACTCTCTCGTAAGAAGCGCCTCCTTCCTTGGTTGTTGTGCTGATCAGAGAAGCATTAGAGGTGGTGAAGGCATCGGTGGCGCGGGGGGCTCCTTCAGCGGGGTACAGTCCTCGGTAGTAGCGCCCTGCGTTGAAGTGCCCACGGATAGTCCACGCCAGAGAGTGGCAATGGATAGCCTGGCAGAGTTAAGAAAACCTGAGATGTCCCTGAGGTGTTATGAACGGATGCGTCCCTCCCCCCACCCGTACGATGGAACTGATAGGTAGGCGAAATCCCTAAGGTGACGGACTGCGCAGATCCCTGCTGAAGGCCGTGGCCCCGCTAGAAGGGGACCGGCCGGTGTTGTCTGTTATAACTGTGGTAAAGATGGACACTTGAGGCGCGAGTGTTAACGACGGGAAACCCCTCGGAGAATGAGCCCCCGTGTACTTAAGCACTGGGAGGCGTCGGGAAACTTAGAAGAGACGCAGTGAAGGAATGGCCTGGCGTCTCGGGGCGAATAGGTATCCACAAAATATATCAAGGAACATGCTAAAAGGAAAAACATTTTCCTGAAGGCTGAGTGGGCCTAAGCTCCAGTGTATTGCAATGGGATGAGTGTCTTTATGCTAGAACCATACTAGGCACAGGATCGCAGGTCACTTTGCTGTACCGTTCGTTTTACAACCAGTATTTGACGAACTTACCATTGACGCCACTCAGTGCACTAGACATCTTTTCCGAATGATGGTGATTTGTTATTGTGGTTGGATTTTTCGAAGGCAGATGTGGGAGTTGCTAAGGTCCTTAATATATCAACGCTGGTTTCTCCCGAACCCTTTGAGAAGGGCAGAGTTTCATTTCTTGTGGGGACAAGTAATCTGGGAGCCTGCAAGGACGGAGATGGAGAGAGCCTTCTGAAAACTTTGCCCGGTGTTTTGAGCTGCTTTTCAGGAAATGCACAACCACAATGGCTCTGATAATGACTTTGACTTGGGACTGTGTGGTCGACCCAGTCAATACGAATCGTGTTCCCGCCTGGGAAAATAGCGAGAGTGGTGGGAAACACCAAATTTCCCGGAGTTCATAAGTCCGAAGCCCTCTTGGTGAGTGCTGTGGAAGACCACGAAGGTGAGTCGGGCTTACCTGCTGGAGTACTGATGAGGTCCTAACTGCAGAATTTCTCAATTGTACAGGTAAACAGGGACAAGAGGGAGATAACTTTCAAGCGGCGGATGCCGCTGACGCACCTCTTCTCGGTGGTTGTAATGTCTGGTGTTCCTTTGATACAAGCCGCAGAGAAACTCTCTTAGACAAAGGGAAAGTTGACTGCTGAAACATTCATCTTTGTGGACTTCCCGGTACCTGAGGGATGGAAGAAGAGATTCATAGAGAAGAAACTGAAACTGAAAGGTGTATTTTCCTCTGACGAGTTTGATGTGAGCTGTTTCAAGAGCACTCGTCACATTGTCCGGGTGACAGTGGACACCCAGATCAGAGAAAGGTCGCGGCGACTTCCCCTTGCAATGGTGGAAGACGTTCGGCAGCATTTATGGAAGCTGACGGAATCTGGGATAATCTTGGAGCCCAGAATCCCTGATGCGTCCCCAATACCAGTGGCCAGGAGGAAGGATGGGAAACTACTTATGTGCATGGGCTATAGGACTCTGAACAGGCGCACAGTCCCTGACCTGTATACGGTCCCAAGGATCAAAGACACGCTGGCCTGTCTGTGTGGTGCGAAGTACTTCAGTGTGCTGGACTTGAGGAATGGGTAGTACCAGATCCCCATGAGTGAGGCTGACAAAGAGAAGACGTTACTGATATGTCCACTGGGATTCTTCCAGTTCGAAACGATTTCTTACGGCATATCGTGCGACTGAACAGCGTGTCGTGGAGAAAATAATGGGAGATATGATCATTTTTGGGGTATTCGTGTATCTCGGTGACCCCATAGTTTGCGGGTCCAAACTGAAGGAACATTAAGCGAAGCGATTGAAGGCGCGGGATCGCTTAAAAGCAGTGGGGTTAAAACTTTCCCCGGTCAAATGCCAGTTCTGCAGGAAGTCTGCATAGTCTCACGGAATGGAGTGGCTAACAACACATTCATGATAGAGGCGGTGGCGACATGAGGGCTTTGAGCACGTTCCTTGGGTTCTGTGGGTACTATCGGAAGTTCCTGAAGGACTATACGAAAGCGAGCCTTTCAGTTTTCACATGAAAACTGTTACCCTCTCTTGGGGAAGAAGGGGAGGAGGACAAACGGACGGGAAGGGTAAATATTATCTTAGCCCTTCGGAGCCTTTTAGGACAAGATAGGATGCGAAATGTGAAGTGGAGTCGCTGAAGGAGCTGCTGTCACAGACGCCTGTGCTGGCTGTTAAAGACCCCCGTTTGACATATGTACTGCTTACGGATGCCTGTAGAGAGGGCACCGGTTTGAGAACTATTGCATTTGTAAGCCGGATTCAACCGCCCTTTGAGAATGTCTATCCCACGCACAAGTTAGACTTCCTGGTATTGAAGTGGGTTGTGGTCGATAAATTAAGAGACTGCCTCTATGGACAACAATCCCCTAATTTATATCCTGACCTCAGCGAAAATGGATGCCACAGGACATCGCTGGTTGGCTGCGTTTCTGCCTATGATTTCAACCTGAAGTACCAGCCGTGAAGTAAGATCATTGAGGCATTGATAGTGTGGATAGTCAAAGGCTTTTTCACAGGGATGAAATGGCTGCCACAAGATGGCGCAGGTTTAAGGTGCTTGGGAGTAGGTGGAGAGGAGACGTCAAAGCTAAGTTTTTTTTTCGCAAGAGTGGTGAGTGGGTGTAATGGGCTACCGGCAACGGTGATGCAGACGGATACGATAGGTTTTTTTTAAAGAGACTTTTGGATAGGTACATGGAGCTAAGAAAAATAGAGGGCTATAAGTATCCCTAGTAATTTCTAAGGTAGGGTTATGTTCGGCACACTTTGTGGGCCGTAGAGCCTGTATTGCGCTGTAGGTTTTCTATGTTTTTATGTTGATGCCGATGCCTTGTCCTACGTGCGCATAAAGGGCTGGACAGCCAAGAAGTGTGGGAGAGCATCTCTACCGCGTGAGTGAAATCCATGTGCCATCACGGTGAAGGCAGACAGCGCAGAATAGAACGGTAGATCAGTTGAGGGCTTCTGACTCCACAAGCTTCCTGTAACCTGGCTGCTCTGAAGACAAAACAGTTGCCGGGGTTGAATCCTGTGGAAGAGGCGGCTGCTGAGTGAGATGATTCGGGCATTGGTACCAACTGTTCAGCGGTCGAGGAACGAGACATGATCTAAGGGGAGAGGACGCTGCGTGCCTCAGTTTCTGACAGAATGGCCCAGGTTGGAGTTGAGGAACCAGATCCTATACCAGGTCACATCGCCTCCGGAACGGCCTCATCTATCCCAGCTGGTTCTGCCTGAGAACTATCGCACGGTTGTGTTAAATTCACTTCATGATGATTCTGGATAGTTGGGGTTTGAAAGAGCCTGTGGATTGGTCAGAGATCAGATCTACTGGCATCGAATGAAGCCCGAGTTCGAACAATACTCTAAGCCGTGCATTTGATTTATACAGAGGAAGACGCTGCCTAAGAGGCTCGCTCCGTTGTCCCACTTGGAGATTGCGGGGATCCTTGACCTGGTGTGTATGGATTTCCTGTCAATGGATGCAGATGACAGCAAAAAGGCGAATGTCTTGATCATTACGGACCACTACAGAAGATATGAGCAAGCTTTCCCTAATAAGGCTAAGAAGGCGTCCACGCTGGCCGAAGTGTTATGGGAGAAGTATTTCATTTATTATGGCCTCCCCAGGCGGATACATAGTGATAAGAAACGGCATTTCGAGCGGGCAATACATGAATTACTGAGCATGCTTGGAGTCGAGAAGTCGAGTACTACACCTTATCCCCAGCCGAGAGATTTAATCCGATATTGCTAGAATTGCTCGGAAACTTGGAGATGAGAAATAACAACAGTTGGAAGCAACATAAAACCATAAGGCATAAGCCATGGGAGCAGAATTGAGCAATCTGGATCATCGAGTCTGCTCCCCGTTCAATCACGCTGATCCTTTTCCCAGTTTTCTCCATAACGTATGGTGCAATATCCAATCAATAACCTATCAAACTCTGCTTTAAGTACGTCCAAAGACCTGCCCTTTCACGTTCCACAATTTGACCACATTTTGGCAATGGAAATTTCACTGCAGCTCTGTTTTGAAAGGGCGCCTCTGTAACCAGAGGCTATGTCCTCTTGTCCTGGACTCTCCCACCATGTTTTTCCCACATGAAATTTTCCATCTACTCTGTCTCGGTCTTTCAACATTCGAAAGATTCCAATGAGATCCCCCCTCATGTTTCTTAATTCCAGCAAGTACATACCCCGAGTCAACAAACGTTCTTCATATGATTTCATTTCTGGAATTATCCTTCGGAACCTCCTCTGGGACATCTCCAATGCGAACGTATCTTTTTTTAAGACGAGGGACCAAAACTGTTCAGAATACTGAAGGTGAGCCTCATAAAGACCGAGCATCACATTCTTGCTCTTATATTCTGGAACTCTAAAAACTGTCACAGTCGGACCCGTTAACTACTCATTCCAGTTAATTTTCTTTTTCCCGGGCTCCACTGAGCTCCTTGATTAGCTCACCTGATCCTCACTCGAACCGGCAGCATAAGTACTCCGGCTTACATCTACTCGCTGCTGATTCCTCACCTCAGCAGAGCAGCTATGCAAATTCTGAGCCGCCAAGAATAAGGGACCGTCTTCCGAGCTCATGCTCCGCCAAATTAGCTTAGACCCTCCCGAACAGCTCTAGCAGACATTGTCTAGCATTCATTGTCCCAATAGTAATATTCACAACTGGTCTCATCCCATAGTCACTACGTATTATATTTTTAAGCAATTAGGCTTTCACAGCAATATTTATGTAGATCTCCAGAAAGTCACAATACTGAAGAACTCGAGAAGACTTCTAAAACTCCCCGCAATTAAGAAAATGTGCCCTCGGCTATTGACATACCGCAAGTTTGACCAGCCTGAGCGGAAAAAAAACTTTAAATAGTAATCAGAATGAAAGGTTGTGATAGACGGGGTTTATAATGCTGACTAACGCCCACTACACAAAATTTCTATCAATGGCGTGTTTCCCAAACAACCTCCGATAACCAAGTCCAGCTCCTGACCGTCACATGAGGCTTAACTACTAAGCCCGGCGGAACGATTTTTATTGACAGGATGAGGAGCAAATTCGGCTTACCATGGCATCGGACAGATGGGGCTTGTCAGCCGGGGTTGGCACTCACCACGTAGATGGAAAATTTTGTTCTCAAACTTACGACAAAACCCACTCATGGGGAAAGCTTCGGTAGCAACTTCGAGGAAAAGTCCGGAGCAACAGCTACGTGGCAACAGCTGCTCTCCACATTCTCAGCAGGTCGGGCAGCATCCGTTGAAAGGAGCAGTCAACGTTTCTACAACGTTCCTTTCAACGGATGCTGCCCGACCTGCTGAGTTCATCCAGCTTGTTTGTACGTCTTGATTTGACCACAGAATCTGCAACGTACTTTGTGTTTACTCTCCATATCCTGTTGCACTTGCTTTGTATATTGGTTTGCATAGCTCGGAGAAAACTCGGTGGCATCATCGATGGTCAAAACTAGCCCACGAAGGGAGTCAATGATAATGCAAAACATTAAAAAATAAATACATATAGGTAAGTAGACAGTCAGACAGACAGAAAAATAGATAACTTGATAGATGAATACATCACATCAATATGTACGAGAACATGAGTTTCAGAGTCATTGAAAGTGTGTTCGTGGGTTGTGAAATCTGCTCAGTTTTGCTGTGTGTGTGAAGTAATCCGCGGTGATTCATGTGCCTGTTGGTAGGAGTGAAGAACTGTTCCTGAACCTGGTCTTGCGTCTCTTTCCGATGGCAGCCGGGATAAAAGAGAATCAGTTGGAAAGTGGACGCTTTTGATTATGCATTCCGCTTTCTTGTGACATCACACCTTGTAGATTTGTCGCTAGAGGCTTGTGTTTTCACCTGTCGGGTGTGTGGGGCTTTTCCTGTGATGGAGTGGGATTCGTCCACCACTTTGCGCAGGTGTTTCCGTTCTGCGTCATTGGTGTTTCCATACCAGGCCGCCATGCAACCAGATCAATATTGCACTCAGTGCTGAGATTTATAGCGCAGTCTAAACCCAGATTAGCAAACCAATGGCAAACGGCTCATTATTCTATAACTCAAAATAAAATTTCAACATGATTTCATTTTCGCAATCTGCCGACGTGTTGGTTCTACCGCACTTGGGTCTGCTGAAGTCTGTCACAGGTCAGATGCCTGAGAACTGGATGGTTGTAAACGTGTTCTGTTACATAAGAAAGATTCTAGGACTCTTGAACACAACGTCAGAAGTGGGTAGATTATTAGCAGATATTCTGTTACGGTACGTCTCCGGCAACAATGAATATCGAATTGAGACAGGTTTTTTGTAAACAAATAAGCAATACATTAAACTCTACTCAATAAAAATGAAAAGTGAGCAAACGACTAACTTAACCGGAAGTTAACTGCTATACGGCAACTCGATAAATGCGAACACAGTTCTTAAAGTGGTAAATGTGAAAGTCCAAATGATTTACACAGTCAATTAGAAGTGACTTTTCTGAAGTAACGAATTCCTCGACGACGTGGCGTAACTGCTGATCCCAGCCGAAATACACCTTGCCCGAAAAACTCACGATGAAGGAAATGAAAACGGCTTGAAGGAACTGACCTTTTCCTTGGCAAATAATACCGCCCCAAATTTCTCTGCTCTTACAGGCAGGGGTTATCGCGGATGCAGGTTACTTTTTTTCCTGAACGAAGATCCAATAAGGTCGATCTTGTATTAAACCGCTGATGACACCAACTGTACTCGTTGCTTCGGGTTTCCGTACTTCAGTAAATCTTCACTTTCCAATACTTAGACTTTAAAATTAAATCGAAGATAGATCTAACATAACTGGCAGTGATTTTCAAAACTGCCGGCACAATGATAATGTACCTTACTGTAAGAATTAAAGCTCCACTTTAAAACGAAACTGCGACATGAAACCAAGTACGCAGCATAACGGAGTAAAGGACGACTTAAACGACGTCTCGACACAAAAAGCGACTCCTGCTTTGCAGCAGGGCTTTCTGTTGGAACAGGCCATTACATGACCTCACACTGGCGGGAAAATTACATCATGTGACCTCACACTGGCGGGAAAATACATCGCCCTACCATCACAAGACCATTACATCATGCTCACTCGGTACTCAATTACATCATGGTCATAAGACAGTCACAAGATACCCATGGGTTATGTAATAATTCTATGGGATCGAATAAATAAATATTTGGTTAGATAGGGTCTGATTAGGTTTGTGCATGTTACATCGTGTCTCACCAATCTTGCAAAGTTTTTCGGGGAGGTTACCAGGATAATGGAATTGCAGTGGCTTATGTCCACCTGGACTTTAGAAAAAACCTTTGTCAATATCCTGCATGAGAGATTGGCCCAGAATGTTCAGTCATTTGCCATTGTGGATAAAGTAATAAGTTGAATTCAACGTTGGCTTGCAGCAGGGGTACCCTTCCTAGCGACCACGGACCCCTCGGTTAATCGTAGAGCTTCATGCAATAAAAACAAATGGGAACCCCTGTCTTTGAGGCAGAATCCAGAGGGTGGTAGTAGATGGTGGTCTTTCTAACTGGAGGCCTGTAGTTATTGGTGTACCGCAGGTGTTGCTCTGGGTCCATTGTTGTTTGTCATAAATATCAATGATCTGACTGATAATCTGATAAACCGAATCTGCAGATTGGCGAATGATGCCGATATTGTACGATTAACAGACAGCAAGAGCAGCCGATGGTTTTGAATACAGATAAGTGGGTGATGTATCACTTTGGGAGGACAAACGGTGATAGGACTTGCACTGTAAAAGGTAGGGCATTGAGTACTGGGTTATAACAGAGGGACCTGGGAAGTCTGATCCATAATTCCTTGCAAATGGTGTCGCAGGCAGATAGGGTTGTAAAGAGAACTATAGGCACATCAGCCTTCAGACATCGAAGCAACGAGTACAAGGGGTGTGACGCTATGCTGAAGTTGTATAAGACATTGGTAATGCCTAATACCGAGTATTATATGTGTTCTGGTAACCAACTTGCATGAACGATATCGATAAACTTGACGGAGTACACAGAAAAATTAGAAGGATGATGCCGGGACATGAGGAAGGGAGTTAGATGGAAAGATTGAGTAGGTTAGGAATGGGTTTGT
Source organism: Hypanus sabinus (assembly GCF_030144855.1). Taxonomy (NCBI): domain Eukaryota; kingdom Metazoa; phylum Chordata; class Chondrichthyes; order Myliobatiformes; family Dasyatidae; genus Hypanus; species Hypanus sabinus. Next base: position 114,829,126 of record NC_082716.1, on the reverse strand, counting down.
ATTCCCTCAAGCGTTGGAGTAAGAGGGAAGGTTTTTAAGAGATGTTCCAATTTACAAAGGGTATAGATAGAGTAAATGCAAGCAGGCTTTTTCCACTGTGGTTTGACTAGAGTAGACGAGAGCTTATGAGTTACGGGTAAAAGGTGAAATATATCAAGGCAATATGCGGCGGAACATCTTCTTGAGGCAGCGAGAATGTGGAATGAGCTTCCAACAGAAATGGTGGGTGCAGGACCGATTTCAACATTGAAGAGGAAATGGGACCCAACATGAATGGAAGGGTTATGGACGGCATGGTGAAATGTCCATGGGACTGCGAACAGTATCAGTTCGGCACTGACGGATGAACTTGAGAGTTTGTTTCAGTGCCGTACTGCTCTATGACTCTGTGACCAAATGCCACTGCGGGATGTTCCCCAGGGGGGTAAGGGTACTTCCGTCAGGCTGAGTGTGTCGTGGCATCAACATGGGATCACTAACCATTTCTTTTATAGTTTGTTGTAGACAGAAATAATTAACGTGTTTTTCTGCAATTCTACCCAGTCAGTTAAGCAATGATTTGGCAAAACAACATATTACGTTCCAAAAAGCAACTTGGAATTAACTTCTGAATTTAGCAGCACTTGATTTGGCCTTGAGTAAGCTGTAAGCTGAGAAACTCCGGTGACGGAATCTATGAACAACCGGCACGATGGTGAAAGAAATTATCATGTATGCAGCATCAGTAGAGGAATATGGACTATTGCCTTTTCGGGTCGAGATAATTTACCAGGACTCTTCATAGACTCCGTGGTAACCAGATCATCGAGGAGGGGATTGCTGCGCACCATTAACCATTTTATGGTCAAGCATATACAAAGGAATTCGCCAATTAGTACCAGAATGCTCCCTGATATACCATTAATCCCATTTCCCCGGCACTCAAATATTTGCGCAGCTGTAATTTGAAGCCAATGCACGCCCAGAACCTCAGTTATTGATGCTGGTTTCATAATATTGCGTTCTTTCGAATTCAACTCTCCTTGACCTTCACTCTGTCCTTGGAGATACCGCTCTTGGAGTTCTGTGAACAGTTTTGGTCCCCCTGTTATAGGAAAGGCGGAAGTACGTTGAATAGAGTGCGGACAGTATTTACAAAGATGCGGCAGGGACCCTGGGGATTGAGTTTCAGAGACAGGTTCGGCCGATTGGCATTTTATTGCAAAAGGCAGGTGATTGGCGGATGAGGTGCTTAAAGCCATGATAATGTACAGATAGAGTCATTCATCTCTGTGGTGTTGGGTAATCGTGAACAAAAGGGGTCAGATTTAAGTTCAGAGGGCAGAAATGCAGCAGGATTGCGAGCCACGTTTTCTCACATAGAAGTTGCTCTGTGAACAGCCTGACAAAGGAAATGGGCGTTGCAGAGTTGTTAACAATATTTAAAATACACATGGGCAGTTTGACGAATCTGATCCAATCACGAACAACGGTATCAGATGGCCATGTCGGGCGGCATAGAGATGTTAGGCCGAAGGAACCGTTTCTGTGCTCTATCATTCTTGAACTCTACTCATAGCTGCTGCATTCGTGAACGTGAAGGGATAATGTGAGTAAGCGCTTCTGTAAAATGCTTTATGCTGTGGTTAGGTGCTCAAAGAAAGTATCTTTTTACATCCGTTGATAATGTCCAGCAGAGATGAACGACAGATTTTATTTCAAGCGAACAAATGATGGCTGTATTTCTACAAAAAATGCGTTTGATTGACTAATCTGTTGGAGTTTTTTGAGGGTGTAAGCTTGACTAATCTGTTGGAGTTTTTTGAGGGTGTAACAAGGATGTTAGATGAGGGTAAGCCAGTAGATGTTGTGTACCTAGATTTTCAGAAGGCATTCGATAAGGCGCCACATAGGAGATTGGTGAGTAAAATCAGAGCTCATGGCATTGGGGGCAGGGTTTCAACATGGATAGAAAACTGGTTGGCAGATAGAAAGCAAAGGGTAGCAGTGAATGGGTGTTTCTCAGACTGGCTGGAGGTGACTAGTGGGGTACCACAGGGCTCTGTATTGGGACCACAGCTCTTTACGATTTATGTCAATGATTTAGATGAGGGCATTGAAAACTATATCAGCAAGTTTGCTGACGATACTAAACTGGGTGGCAGTGTGACATGCGAAGAGGACGTTAGGAGAATACAGGGAGACTTGGATAGGCTGAGTGAGTGGGCAGATATTTGGCAGATGTCATTCAATGTGAATAAATGTGAAGTTATCCACTTTGGAAGCAGGAACAAGAGGGCAGAGTATTGTCTGAACGGTGTCGAGTTAGGTAAGGGAGAAATGCAAAGAGACCTAGGAGTCCTAGTTCACCAGTCAATGAAGGTGAATGAGCAAGTGCAACAGGCAGTGAAGAGGACAAATGGAATGTTGGCCTTTGTTACAAGGGGAATTGAATACAAGAGCAAGGATGTTCTTTTGCATTTGTACAGGGCCCTGGTGAGACAACACCTGGAATATTGTGTACAGTTTTGGTCTCCAGGTTTAAGGAAGGACATTCTGGCAATTGAGGAAGTGCAGCGTAGATTCACTAGGTTGATTCCTGGGATGGCAGGGCTGTCTTACGCAGAGAGATTGGAGAGATTGGGCTTGTACACGCTGGAATTGAGGAGATTGAGAGGGGATCTGATTGAAACGTTTAAGATAATTAAAGGATTTGATAGGATTGAGGCAGGAAATATGTTCCAGATGTTGGGAGAGTCCAGTACCAGAGGGCATGGATTGAGAATAAGAGGTCAGTTATTTAAAACAGAGTTGAGGAAGAGCTTCTTCTCCCAGAGAGTTGTGGAGGTGTGGAATGCACTGCCTCGGAAGACGGTGGAGGCCAATTCTCTGGATGCTTTCAAGAAGGATAGATATCTGATGGATAGGGGAATCAAGGGATATGGGGACAAGGCAGGGACTGGGTATTGATAGTGAATGATCAGCCATGATCTCAGAATGGCGGTGCAGACTCGAGGGGCCGAATGGTCTACTTCTGCACCTATTGTCTATTGTCTATTGTCTATTTTCTTTATTCTTATTTTTGGCCTTTTTTTGTTTCACTGCAGTTAACCTTGTAGCAATTATCATTCTCTGCCGAGGAAACTGCGGTCTCTCCAAATGTGTCACGCTCTTCCTGGTGGCGATGGCTGCGGCGGATCTAATGGTGGTGATTATCGAAGTCCTGTCTATCAGATGGGTCAAGCATACGGATTTCACAGTGTCCTGTACTGCGCTCCGTTCTGCCTTGTCCATTACGCCCTGTGTCACGTAGCCGTTGATCTCTCCGTGTGGTTTACTGTTGCTTTCACTTTCGATTGCTTTGTGGCCATTTGCTCCGCTAAATTTAAAACAAAATAATGCATCCCCAAGTTGCAGGATTGGTGATAGGCGCAGTATCTATCGATTTCTGTTGTAAAAACATCCCATTTTATTTCAAGTATATGGAAGGAGCAGCGTTGTTGGTGAAGGGGAACTGGGTCCATTTCGGTAGACCTGTACTGCTTCTTTCGGGATTGTTTGAAGTGTTCTACTGGGTGGACCGTCTGTTGAATTTGCTATTTCCATTTTTTCTCATTTTGACCCTAAATGTTCCGATCGTCAGACAAATAGTGACGGCGAGCAGAGTCCACAGGGGGCTGAAAGGACGGGAAAATAGCGGGGAACAGCGAGATCTGGAGATGCAGAGTCGGAGACAATCCATTATTCTGCTCTTCAACCTGTCGGCAAGTTTCCTACTCTGTTAGAGGACAAGCACTCTGATCTTCATTCTCATGCGATGCCTCTACACAGACCTGGACATGTCTATTCGCCTTTGATAGACACAGTTTTGGGGTTCTATGATTCAGAATTTCAGCATCTGCACAAATACATTTATCAACGGAGTGACCCAGGCCAGGTTCAGAAAACAGCTGAAAGTTCTTCTGCTTCCCCCGCTATTTTAGTTTTGAAACATTTTATGTCTATACAGCTCAGTTGAAAGGGTCAAATAATTCTCCCATGTCGAAAATAAATCCACACCTGCTCTCTCAACACATTAATAAATTGAACTTTCTGAAAACGTTGCCCTACCCAGCAGTTCTGCCTTTCAATTATTTCAGGAAATAAAGTATTTTAATCGATTAGATTGCTTGGATATTTCCGTTCTGTAAAATGTATTTTACCTTGCACATTAATCACTCTAATGTCTGGTATTGAAAACAAAGAGTTTTATTCACAAAGTGTCAATTATTTGAACCTTTGGAATGACCCGGCCGTGTTTACCATCCCAACATCCATTCCCTTTCCTTCTTGTTCGGAGTTTTCATTTTATTTAACGTTTCAGTTTACCTACTGTACCAGCATGTTACCGGGAGTTTTATTGCTCTTTTCTTTGTCAGGCTGAATCTTTCCAGTTTCAGCAAACATCGAAGCCGACGATATAAATGACTCGACTGACTGAACGGCTCATTCTGCTTCTGTAGACTTGTGATCTACCGGAACTTGTTTTGATTTCACGTCATATCACGTCAGTTTCTCAAGTCTTCAACACCTGTTTTTAGATTTTAGACTGTAAATCTCGAATCAAAACTTAATTCCTCAGTCTTTATTTTTTCTTAACCAAACTTTTCTCAAAAAGTTATTTAAATATTTCTATGTGCACATGTGTGACACGAAATTCACATTGTATTTCTAAAAGCTCGATGCCTCTTTCTCATCTGATCACTTTCACTCCAGTCACTCTCCGTCATGCTGCATGTATTATTAGGCTATCGTGAAAAGGGCGTAATATGTCTGGAAATCCAGACGCTTGTCCTTATTCCGGTAATACATTGACTGCCGTTATATTAAAATAAGCAAGAAGAATACAAATTGTCTAAGAAGTAGTACTACACACGTGATTTATATAAGTTACTATAATTGCAAATTGCATATTTGGACAGAAAGAACGTAACGATTTTAGCTCCTCATTATAAGAAAGATGTCAAAAATATAGCCAATTCAATTCAGTTAACTTTTCTCAACTCTATCTACCCAGTATTAACACAAAATAAAAGTGACCTGCTGACAGTGAACTATGTCCACTTAAACAGACAATTTATTGCCATTCCAACTCATTTTACACAAACGCCCTGATCAGTAGAGCAACATGATCGTGCCCCAAACGTTAAAATTTCCCCTTGGTCTAATTCGGAATTTCTGGAAGCATACTGTGCATTCCAGAGTTGCTATCTCACTTCAAAAACATTGAACTAGTAGCAAGTCGTTTCCAAAATCTTGAATAACAAAATTCTCTCGAAATTTCTCAATATGTTGTGCCACTTTGCTTCGCGTTGCCCTCTCCAAAAACAAAGTTGTAGAAAGCTTAGGTTAGCTGTAATTTCAGTTTAGTTATCACTTTTATAATGTTTATAACTTGAGGTGTAGCGAAATCAGGAATTCACTTCTAATTTTAGCTGCAATCGATGCTTGATTCTTGCTTTAAAATTCAGACAGATTAATTTGGGTCCAGACAGATCTACCTCACGGAAGCCCAGCGACAGCTCTCAGACACATTCTTGAACAGGACCCCATCACGGATCACCAGGCCATTCATTGTCCACCACACCACCACCGACCTTATTAGCTCTAGGTATGAACTTCCACTACAACACCTTCATAGTTCCGCATCCGGCGTCTCCCGTTTCTACCTCGTATCCAAGACCCACAATCCGGCCAGTTCAGGTAGACCCATTGTTACAGCTTGTTGTGCCCCACTGAAATCATATCTGCATACTGTTACGTACCCGTATGGTTCATGTACCTGTCACATGACCATGATGTAATTGAGGCTATGCTGAGCATGAGGTAATGGTCTTGTGATGGTGGACTGACGTCATTTTCCCGCCAGTGAGAAGTCAAGTGATGGTTTTTTTCAACAGGGCATTAAAGGAGAACCACCCCGTGTGGTGGGACAGTTCATGGCTGAATTCGCCACTGACTCCATGTTGCTGCGTATTTCGATGTTATGACGCAGTTTCGTTTAAAAATGGAGTTTTATTTTCTGTCTTAAGTTTTAAAGGTTGTTGCCAGCAGTTTTGCTACAAAACTGCCAGTTAAAATCAAGTCAGAGAGTGAAGATTCGTCGAAGTTTGGGCAGCTAAAAGATCGAGGAAAGTTGATTTCGACGGTGAAACAGGTTCAAACTTGTTTGATTCTCATTTGGAAGGAATTCGTCATCTGTGCCCATGTTAGTCCCTGCAGTAAGAGCAGAAAGGGGTGGGTGCAGAGTTTCGCCAAGGAAAGGTCAGTGTCTTTAAGCTGTTTCATTTTCTTCAATCGTAAATCCCTCGGTAAAACATATTTCGGCTGGGATCAGCAGTGACGTCGTGAAAGAGCATTTAATTCAAGGAAAGACTCTCCCTGGATCATAACATTTAGGGGCTCGTGCGATCTGAATCGATTTTTTAGTTTAAATGCTTGTTTAATTTTTGATCGGTGTTTTGGAGAAGGGGAATACCGGATTCTTTTGTTTGATTGGCTTGTGAGTGGTATTCAGCAACAATGAATATTAATGACTGCCTGGCTTCACCAGACGTGGAGTTATTAGTGAAGGCGAAAAAAATAATGTATTTGTGATTGCTAGTAGGTTGGAACTCAAAGGTATTTCGAAAGATACAACAAAGCTTGTAATTCAGAGAAAAATTGCGGAACACTATATAGATTCGGGTGTGTTTGATGTATCAGTTTTAGATCGGTTTCCTGTGAATAAAGCAGCAATTCAGTTACATTCGGAACAATTGCATGCTAATTATGAACTAAGTAGATTAGAAGCTGAAAATAAAAAGTAACAATTGCAAACTAATTTGGAATTACATAGGTTAGAAGCTGAGAATAAACAGGGAATTTGAACTTGCGATGGCAGAATTAGTCTGAAAATCAGTCCTCTGGTTCTAGAAAAACGTTTGTTCTTAGTCAGGAAATTAATTTGGTCCCTCCATTTAGTAAAACAGAAGTAGAAAAGTATTTTCAACATTTTGAAACAATTGCTCTGATTTCAGAGTGGCCGAAAGAGAAATGGTCAGTGTTGTTACAGAGTGTAATTAAAGGCAAAGCAAAACAAGTTTATACAGCTTTAACTGCTGAGCAAGCGCTTGATTATGATACTGTGAAATTGCACATATTGAAGTTGTATGAGTTATCCCAGAAGCTTATAGAGAAAGATTTAGAAATTTGAAGAAATCTGTGGAAAAAACTTATGTGGAATTTGCGTACGATAAAGCTGTGTGTTTTGAGAGATGGGTTTCCTCTAAAAACGTAAATGGGGACGATAATAAATCGAAAGAGTTGATTTTAATGGAGGAATTTAAATGGAGCATCCCTGTTGAAGTAAGGACATACTTAAATGAGAGAGACATTGCTACATTGCAGGACTCTGCTAAATTAGCTGATGAGTATGCTTTAATCCATAAGAATAAATTTCCTCAGGGCAGAACTTTTAAAAGGAAAAATAACAGGGACTCAAGGTAAATCAGAAATTAAATCAGAAGTTAATGAGAAAGGTAAGGAGGAAGGAAAACCTGTGAAGGAAAGGCAGTTTGGTGCCATTTGCAGCTATTGTAAGAAACCTGGTCACGTAATAGCTAACTGTTTCCGATTGAAAAAGAAAGAAGAAGCAGAGCCAGATGCTTGTGTGCGACATACTGAAACACCTGTAAATTCACAGGGTTTGACAAACACAAATGAAGTTTTGTTAGAGTTTGACAAAGTTAAAACGGGATATGATCATTTTATATCTGATGGGTTTGCATCCTTGATAGAAGGATCTACTCCGGTGCCAATAAAAATCCTTAGGGATACTGGAGCTTCTCAATCACTGATGTTAGACAGTGTGTTAAAGTTTAATGATGAGTCTGATACTGGTGAGGTAAATTACATACGAGGTGTTGGGAGCGCCTTTATGCCTGTACCTTTGCGTAAAGTGAATTTAAAGTCAGGGTTAGTTACAGGACTTGTTAAAGTGGGACTACAACCTAACTTGCCTGTGAAGGATATTCCTTTATTGTTGTGTAATGATTTGGCAGGCGGACAAGTTTTTCCTGAAGTGCTTTTGACAATAGTGTCAAAGGAACCACGGATGGATTCTAACACAAATTCCTCCTGTGTTGTAACTCGAGCTATGGCTAAAAGATTGATGTGCAGAATGAGGTTGGTACTCATGCCTGTTCAATTCAGGATTCGAGTTTTGAGGATGTGTCAGAAACTTTTTTAACTTCATTATTTGAACAATATTCTTGAAGTAAGTCTGACCATGAAGATTGGTTTCTGTCCAGGAAGGACATGATAGCAGAGCAGAGTAGAGATCCTGAGATTATAAAATTAAAAGAACAAGCTCTTCCAGATAGTGAAGTTGATAAGGTGCCAGTAGGGCATTATTTTGAGAAAGATGTATTGATGAGGAAGTGGAGACCGCTTACAATTCTTGCGAGTGATGAATGGAACGTTGTTTACCAGGTAGTTGTTCAGAAAGTTTATCGAAATGATATTTTAACTTTAGCTCATAGTGAGCCCTTGGGTGGACATCAAGGGGTAAGGAAAAATGTGGGCAAGATTTTAAAACATTTTTACTGGCCTGGTTCAAGAAAAGATGTAGCGATGTTTTGCAGAACGTGCCATACTTGTCAAATTGTGGGTAAATCAAATTAAGTTACACCAGTGGCTCTATTGCAACCTATTCCAGCATTTGGTGAACCGTTTTCTAAAATTATTATAGATTGTGCAGGTCCATTACCAAAAACAAAAACTGCTTATCAGTACTGGTTATCAGATAGTTGCTGACTATCATGTGCACTGTGTCCAGGTTTCCAGAGGCAGTACCACTTAGGAATATAACAGCTAAATCTGTAACAAAGGCTCTTATAAAATTCTTTACTTATTTTGGGTTGTCGTAAGGAAATTCAATCTGATCAAGGCAGTAATTTTATGTCTGGATTGTTTCAACAGATAGTTTATAAATTGGGAGCTAAGCAAATCACTTCGTCTGCAAACCATCCAGAATCGCAAGGTGCCTTGGAGAGGTTTCATTCTACCCTCAAGACTATGATTAAGACTTATTGTGAGGAAAATGAAAATGATTGGGATAAGGGTATAAACAGTATTTACAGTAAGAGAGTCGGTTCAAGAATCATTAGGTTTCAGTCCATTTGAACTTGTATTTGGACATATAGTCAGAGGACCTTTGGCTTTATTAAAAGAACAATGGATTAATAAAGAAGTACACACTAATGTGTTGGACTATGTTTTAAAATTTAAGGACAGATTACATAAAGCTTGTAGTTTAGCTAGGGAAAATTTAAAATTGGCTCAGGAGAAAATGAAAACCTGATACGATAAAGAAGCTAGGATGAGGACGTTTAAGCCTGGAGATAAGATGCTGGTTCTTATCCCAGTGCAAACGAATCCTTTACAAGCTAAATTTCATGGTCCTTATGAAATTGTGTCTAAAATCAATGATGTGGATTACGTGATAAAAACTCCAGATCATAGAAGGCCAACTCAACTTTGCCATATAAATATGATAAGACCATATTACGAGAAACAATCTGCTACTATGACTGTTGTGGTTAATGATAATGAGTCTGATCTCACTAGGAACGTAATAGATGATTCATCTGAAACTCATTCTAAAACTAATGTTGTTTCTGTCAGATTACCAACTCAACCATTCTGGAAAATATTGATGAGAAATTAGCACATTTATAGCCAGAGCAGAAGCAGTAGATGAAGCAATTAATTTTTAAATATAAGGATTTGTTTCCAGACGTTCCTAGAAGAACCACAGTAGCTTCACATGATGTAGACGTTGGAGATGCAAAACCCATTAAACAACATCCATATAGGATGAACATAGAAAAATGTGAACTTGCTGAGAAAGAAATTAAATATATGCTGGAGAATAAAATAATTCGACCTTCTAACTCGCATTGTGTTATGGTGCCTAAGTCAGACGGTAGTAATAAGTTTTGTATGGACTATAGAAAGGTGAATGATGTAACGAAAACAGATGCATATCCAATTCCTGGAGTAGATGATTGTGTAGATAAAGTTGGAAAAGCAAAGTTCCTTACAAAGATTGATTTATTGAAAGGGTTTTGGTGTGTTCCATTAACGGATAGAGGTAGAGAGATTTCCGCATTTGTAGCTCCATCTGGGCTATATGAATATAATGTTCTTCCATTCGGGATGAAGAATGCCCCAGGTACTTTCCAGCGGATGATTAACTCTGTGCTTCAGGGATTGAAAGATACAGATGCTTATATTGACGATTTAGTGACAGGAAATTATACTTGGGAAGCACACATTATTGCAGTGGAAAAATTATTTGAAAGACTTTCAAAAGCTAACTTAACAAGAGCAAGGATGTCCTTTTGCATTTTTACAGGGCCCTGGTGAGACCACACCTGGAATATTGTGTACAGTTTAGGTCTCCAGGTTTAAGGAAGGACATTCTGGCAATTGAGGAAGTGCAGCGTAGATTCACTAGGTTGATTCCTGGGATGGCAGGGCTGTCTTACGCAGAGAGATTGGAGAGATTGGGCTTGTACACACTGGAATTGAGGAGATTGAGAGGGGATCTGATTGAAACGTTTAAGATAATTAAAGGATTTGATAGGATTGAGGCAGGAAGTATGTTCCAGATGTTGGGAGAGTCCAGTACCAGAGGGCATGGATTGAGAATAAGAGGTCAGTTATTTAAAACAGAGTTGAGGAAGAACTTCTTCTCCCAGAGAGTTGTGGAGGTGTGGAATGCACTGCCTCGGAAGACGGTGGAGGCCAATTCCCTAGATGCTTTCAAGAAGGAGCTAGATAGATATCTGATGGATAGGGGAATCAAGGGATATAGGGACAAGGCAGGGACTGGGTATTGATAGTGAATGATCAGCCATGATCTCAGAATGGCGGTGCAGACTCGAGGGGCCGAATGGTCTACTTCTGCACCTATTGTCTATTAACTATTAACTTAGCTAAAAGTGAATTTGGACATGCCACTGTAACTTACCTTGGTTATGTTGTGGGTCAAGGTAATGTAATTCCTGTTCAGGCAAAAGTTCGGGCAATTTTAGAGATTCCCACTCCAACTGGGAAAAATCTCTCAGAAGATTCCTGGGAATGGTAGGATATTACCGAAAATTTTGTAAGAATTTTGCTAATGTTGCCCTTCCATTAACTAACCTCTTGAAGAAGAATGAGAAATTTGTGTGGACAAGAAACATTTGAGAAAGTGAAAAACATTTTTCATTAGCTGTAGATGCCAGCAATGAGGCTGCAGGAGCAGTATTAATGCAAAGGGATGAGAGTGATGAGGTTGATCATCCAGTAACTTACTTTTCTAAGAAATTTAATGAGCATCAAAGAAACTATTTGACAATAGAAAAGGAATTGTTATCTTTTGTTTTGGCCTTAGAACATTTTGATGTATATGTTGGTACAACTCAAAAGCCACTTATTGTCCGCACAGACCATAATCCGTTAGTGTTTCTAAGTAAGATGAAAAACAAGAATAGAAGGTTATTAAATTGGAGTTTAATGTTACAAGAGTACATATTTTAATAACACATAGTAAAGGCAAAGGTAATGTAATTGCTGATTGTCTACTTCGATGTTGAATGTACAATGTAATTTCTTTTAATGGAGTGATATTTTAAGATTTGTAACACTCCTGTGTAATAATTTGTAAAGTGCTGTATGATAATACTATACATACTGTGTACATTAGTAAATTTTATATATTTGTTTTTTTCTTCTGTAAATAGTTAATTGTTAAAATTTTGTTCATGACAGACCAAATTTTTTTTTGGAGAGAGGTGTTATGTACCCTTGGGTATCTTGTATCTGTCACATGACCATGATGTAATTGAGGCTATGCTGAGCATGAGGTAATGGTCTTGTGATGTTGGAGTGACGTCATTTTCCTGCCAGTGAGAGGTCAAGTGATGTTTTTTTTCAACAGGGCATAAAAGGAGAACCACCCCCCCCCCCCCACCCCGTGTGGTGGGACAGTTCATGGCTGAATTCGCCATTGACTCCATGTTGCTGCGTATTTCAATGTTATGACGCAGTTTCATTTAAAAATGGAGTTTTATTTTCTGTCTTAAGTTTTAAAGGTTGTTGCCAGCAGTTTTGCTACAATACTGCCAGTTAAAATCAAGTCAGAGATTGAAGATTCGTCGAAGTTTGAGAAGCTAAAGGATCGAGGAAAGTTGATTTCGACGGTGAAACAGGTTCAAACTTGTTTGATTCTCATTTGGAAGGAATTCGTCAGCTGTGCCCATGTTAGTTAGTCCCTGCTGTAAGAGCAGAAAGGGGTGGGTGCAGAGTTTCGCCAAGGAAAGGTCAGTGTCTTTAAGCTGTTTCATTTTTTTCAGTTGTAAATCCCTCAGCAAAGCATACTTCGGCTGGGATCAGCAGTAACGTTGTGAAAGAGGATTTAATTCAAGGAAAGCCTCTCCTTTAACTGAGTGTAAATTACTTTGGACTTCCGCATTACTACTGCTAAGAACTGTTTTTGCATTCTCACTTTAAGAACTGTTCAAACTGCCGCACAGCAGCTGACTTCCGGTTAAGTAAGTCATTTGTTTACTTTTTAGTTTTTTTAGCAGAGTTGAATAAATGTTTTACTTGTTATAAAAAACCTGCCTCAATTATATATTCATTGTTGCTGGATCATAACAATACCTTGACTCAGTTTCATCCCCCATAGTTCATTCCCTTCCTATATAGATCCATGACACCTCACATGCTTTGGATCTTTTCAATGTTTTCAGGTGCCCTGGCTCATATCATTTTATACATACCAATGATGCCCTGTCCCTGTACACCCCAATCCATTACCAGGCAGTTCCCAAAGCTCCCCCATTTCTATCTGACACCAAACCCAACGACTTCCATTCGGCCATCACACTCTTCAGTCTGGCGGAGCTTGTCCTCACTCTCAATAATTTCGACAGCAGATCAGCAATAGCAGGAGTAATGGGAAAATTTGGATGTTGGTACAGAATAGATACATCTGTAGATGAAGAAGAATTCTAAAATGAGGATGAGGCAAACGTGGCTGAATAGGGAAATAAACATCAACATGAAATCAAAAGCGAAGGCATATAACATTGCCAAAACAGCGCATTGGGAAGTTAAACGATTAGGAAGCTCATAAAAATCACCAGAAGAGAAGGCAACTAAAATAACACGAATAATGATGAAACATGAAGGCAAATAATTTAAAAGATAATATGGAAAGTTTTTCAGATATATAAAGAATAAAACGGATGCGATAGTGCATATCAGATCTCTGGAAATGATTCAGAAAGGTAATAATGTGGGACAATGAAATTGCCGTCTTTGATGTGAAATATACCGGCAGCATGGCAGAGATTCGAGTGCTAGAGTGCAGAAATTTTGTTGATATTACTGAGGAGAAGCTAGGGCAGCTAGTAAGTCTGATGGTAGATACGTCACCTGGACCAGATGAACTACCTCCCAGGGATCTGAATGAGGTACTTTAAGAGATTATGGAGATATTAATGATGCTCTTTCAAGATTCACCAGATACTGGAATGGCTCGAGAGAGCAGTAAAATTGCAAATGTCAATCTGCTCTTCAAAAAGTGGCAGATGGGATATAGTGTTGGAAATTATGTGGTCAAGCAGGGGAAAAAAGTCAAATATCAGAGGTGCAAAGGGACTTGGAAGTCCTAGTGCAGGATTCCCTAAACACTAGCTTGTAGACTGTGTCTATAGGATGGCAAATGCAAAATGTGCATTCATTTTATGAGGACAAGAATATAAAAGCAAAGATGCAATTCTGAGGTTTTGTACCGTATTGGTCAGACCACGCCTGGAGTAGTGTGCAGTGGATTCTGTGCACTTTTGGACAGTTTGCCTTAGAAATAATATGCTGGTAATTGAGAGCGTCCTGAGGAGGTAAATGGAAATGCTGCCAGGATTGAAAGGGTTAACATATGATGGTGCCAGTGTATCTGGGTCTGTACACCATGGAGTTTACAGGAATAAAGGCAAGTCGGGGATCAAAATGATGACAACGTGGGTGAAGTGATACTGCCTCTCCAGTACGAGATCTACAAACACCAGAGGGATGTTTTGCCCTCTGTCCACAGACTCGCATCCTAACCGGAAGTAACATGTCTCTCATCATCCTCGTCCTCAAAAGCCAAACAGTACATCCAAGAAGCTAGGATACTAGCCCAGACTACTGTGGATAAGCCCCAACCCTAAAATAAATTAACTACAAGCTTCTACCACTTTAGACCCACAGAGCAATGAACTAACAAGCTGAACACTAAAGTCACAATAAAACAACTTAATCCTAAAAGGAGAAACAGGATGAAATCTAATATTAACTCTAACCAGGTATTAAAGGAATAGAAATGAAAAATTAGGGGCTAAAGGAATGGAGAGGGTCAGGAAATAAAAAAGAAGCGAGATTAGCAGACAATTTACCTTTAACAGTTTAAACAAACAAGGCTGGCCGGTGTGCTAGCAACAGTCGGACTGCATGGAAATGGACAAACAGGTTTTGTAAAACAATGCCGGGAATGGGTGGGGGGGGGGGGGGTAGGGTGCAAAATTCCAAAGGGGGAGACACAGAATCCCACGTTTAAATGGAGACCTCCTGAGAGTTTTTACAGCAGATTTCCTTGAGAAAGCCACAGGACAGGCAAAACTGTGGAGGCTCCCCCAGTCGAGAAGTACGTTTTATTTGAGGCAACTCGCTGGAGTCGAAATCACTGAACCCAAGACACAGAACAAGCGGTAAGATCATTAACTAAGTGGACAGTTTGTAGTTTGCTGATTATTGTCTTACTTTAATGATGTGGAGGACACCGTGGTGGTTGGCCTGATCAGAGGGGCTGGCGAGTCGGCCTACAGGTACGAAGTCCAGCACTCAGCCGCGTGGTGGGCCAACAATAACCTTGCCCTTAACATCCAGAAGACCAAGGAGATCATTGTGGACTTCAAGCATGCTGGGAGCCACAGTTATGTCCCCATCTACATCAACGGAGCTGTAGTGCAGCGTGTATCAAGCTTCAAATTCCTTGGTGTCCGCATTTCCGATGATCTCACCTGGCTCCTGATCTCCTCCATCCTGATCAAAAAGGCCTTTATTTTCTGAGGAGCACCAAGAAAGCTCACCTCTGTCCCAGGATACACACGGACTTTTACTGCTGTACCATTGAGAGCATACTCACCAACTGCATCTCAGTGTGGTATGGCAATTGTCCCGTATCGGACCGCAAAGCACTCCAGCAGGTGTGAAAACTGCCCGGCGGATTATTGGCACCCAATTTCCCACCCTTGAGAGCATCTAAGATAAACAGTGCCTGGGCAGGGCGAAAAGCATTATTAAGGATGCATCTTACCCTAACCATGGACCTTTTACTCTCCTCCCATCCGGTAAGCAATTCAGGAGCCTCCACTCCCAAACTAGCAGGCTCAGGAAGAGCTTCTTTGCTGAGGCTGTGACCCTGCTGGACTTCACATCACAGTGCTAAGCAATATTGCACCCATATTGTACTATCTCAGTCCTTTTATATCTGTATGCCGTAGCATTTACTTTTTATTTGCAGTTATTTTGTAAATAACACTATTCTTTTGCAGTTATGGTTAGATGCTAATTGCATTTCATTGGTTTTGTATCTGTACTCGGCACAATGACAGTAAAGTCGAATCTAATCTAATCTAATCTAGTTGGAGAGAGAGAAGCAGGAGTCTGCTCCCACGGGGCGGACTGAACAACCATGGTAACTACAGGAACCCCGCTATCCCCAGGGATTCCTTTTGCACCACAGTTAGATTGATATATAAAATAATCCAGACTCTGAACCAGTTGAGAGTTTTGGAACAACAGAACAGACCACGGAAGGGGATCACCAGCCAGGCGCAAAGACCGACCAAATTTATTAAGCCTGTGAACCCCTCCCAAGAAACGCTTTGTAAAATTGCTGCAAATGCGGACGTTTGGGCTGAAGAAACATGACAAATTTTAATTGAACATTACCAAATTATCCTGCAAGAATTGGAACTAAAATTAGTTGAATCAGATGTGACTGACCGCTTACAAGAAGCAGTCACCAAAGCTGTTATCTGGAACAAACAAAATTTCAAAGTGTTACCTACTCATGACACGTGACAGTGGAGCCCCTGTCATGTGACTGGGGTTGAAGCTGTACTGGACTTGAGGTGATGGTCTTGTGATGGTGGTGACGTCATTTTCCCGCCAGTAGAGATCATGTGACGGTTTTTTTACAGGTTATAAAAGGTAGACCCCACCCTGTGAGGAGGGGCAGTTCGTGGCTGGATTTGCCAAGTTGACGTCATGCCACTGCGTGTTTTAAGAGATGACGCAATTTAGTTGAAGGATGAAGTTTTTATTTAATGCCTAAAGTTTAAAAGGTTATTGCCAGCAGGTTCTTTATGATTCTGTTAGTTCGAGGAAATTAGAGGAGAGTGCAGATTGGAAGTTGGAAGTTAAAGATCGAGGAGAATCGCTTTCTACGGTGAAACGGGGGCGACCTTTGTTTGATCCTTATTTGGAAGGATTTCGTTGACTATCTTCGTGTTAATCCCTAGGTTTACCTAGAAAGGATTGAAGGTAGTGGAGAAGGAAAGGTCAGTGCCTTTAAGCCGTTCAGTTTCGTGAATTCTTCGTGGGAAATTCGATGTCGGGGATCGAAGCAAGGGACGTGAAAGAGAACTTAAATCGTCCTGTAAAGTCTCTCCTTTTAAATGGACTGTGAGCATATCGAACTTTTGGCAATACCACTTTAAAGAACTGTTTTGGAATATCACTTTACGAACTGTTTGGGCTGCCGCTCAGCAGCTGTTTCCGGTTGCGATAGTGTTTGTTTACTTTTGGGGGTTTGTTTTCTGTGTTTAATAAACGTGTTGTTTGTTATAAGAAACCCTTGCCGATCTCATATATTTATTGTTGCCTGAATGCGTAACATTAAATATGGGGGCTGCGTCTGGATTGAAACTTTTGAGTTTAAATGCTTGCTGACTTTTAAATCGGTGTTTTGGAAACGGGGATTACTCGGATCTTTTGTTTGGCTTGTTGTGGTATTCGGCAGCAATGAATATTGATGAGTTTCTGGCTTCGCCAGCTGCGGAGGTGTTGGCGAAGGCGAGAAAAACTGAGGTGTTTGAGATAGCTAGTAGATTGCGACTTAAAGGTATTTTGCAGACTACTTCTAAGGCTGTGATACAGAGAAAAATCGCGTCACACTATGTGGATTCGGGTGTTTTTGATGAATCGATTTTAGAGTCGTTTCCAATAAGTAATCTGGAGATGCAGTTGTAAATCGAACAAATGAAATTGGAGAGGTGTAAATTGGAGATGGAACAAAAGCAGAGAGAATTTGCATATGCAATGGAGGAATTAAGGACTGGAAATCAGTCTTCTGGTTCTAAAAAAACGTTTGTTGCTAGTCAAGAAATTAAATTGGTCCCTCCATTTAGTGAAACAGAAGTGGAAAGGTATTTTCAACATTTTGAAACTATTGCTCGGATGTCAGAGTGGCCGAAAGATAAATGGTCAGTGTTGTTACAGAGTGTAATTAAAGGCAAAGCACAACAAGTTTACACAGCTTTAACAGCTGCGCAAGCACTTGATTATGATATTGTAAAGCGGCATATTTTAAACGCATATGAGTTAGTCCCAGAAGCATATAGGGAAAGATTCAGAAGTTTGAAAAAGTCTGTGGAAAAAACTTATGTGGAATTTGCCTATGATAAAGCTATGTGTTTTGAGAGATGGGTTTCTTCTAAAAATGTAAATGGGGACTATGATACATTGAGAGAGCTGATTTTAATGGAGGAATTTAAAAGAAGCATTCCTGTTGAAGTAAGGACCTACTTAAATGAGAAGGATACTGATAAATTGCAGGACTGTGCTAGATTAGCTGATGAGTATGTTTTGATCCATAAGAACAAATTTCCTCAGGGCAGAATTTTTAAGAGGAAAAATAACACGGAGACTTCAGGTAAATTTGAAATTAAATCGGAGGTTAATGAAAAGTTGATGAGAAAGGAAACCCTGTGAAGGAAAGACAGTTTGGTCTTACTTGTAACTATTGTAAGAAGCCTGGCCATGTAATAGCTAACTGTTTCAAATTGAAAAAGAAAGAGAAGGAAGCAGTTCCAGATGCTTGTGTGCAACATACTGAAGCACCTGTAAAGTTACAGGGTTTGATAAAAACAAATGAGGCTTTGTTAGAGTCTGACCAAGTTAGAAAGGGATATGATCATTTTGTAACTGAAGGGTTTGTATCCTTGAAGGAAGGATCTACTTTGGTGCCAATAAAAATCCTTAGGGATACTGGTGCTTCTCAATCATTGATGTTAGACAGTGTGTTGAAGTTTGATGAAGAGTCTGATACTGGTGAGGTAAATTACATAAGAGGTGTTGGAAGTGATTTTATGCCTGTACATTTACATAAAGTAAATTTAAAGTCGGGGTTAGTTACAGGATTTGTTAAAGTAGGATTACAGCATAGCTTACCTGTTAAGGGTATTTCTTTATTGTTAGGTAATGACTTGGCAGGTGGACAAGTTTTTCCTGAAGTGCAATTGACAATGGAATCAGAGGAACCAGAGTTGAATTCTAACACAGATTCTTCCTGTGTTGTGACTAGAGCTATGGCTAAAAAGATTGATGCGCAGAATGAGGTTGTTATTCAGGACTGTTCAACTCAGGATTTGAGTTTTGAGGATGTGTCAGAGACTTTCTTATCTTCGTTGTTTGAACAAGATTCTGGGAGTAAGTCTGACTATAAAGATTTACCTTTGTCTCGGAAGGAGATGATAGCAGAGCAGAATAGAGACTCTGAGATTATAAAATTAAGAGAGCAGGTTTTACTAGATAGTGAAATTGATAAGGTGCCAGTAGGATATTACTTGGAAAAAGGAGTGTTGATGAGGAAGTGGAGATCGCCTACAATTCCTGCAAGTGAGGATTGGAATGTTGTTTACCAGGTAGTTGTTCCAAAAGCTTATCGAAATGAGATTTTGACTTTAGCTCATAGTGTGCCTTTAGGTGGACATCAAGGGGTAAGGAAAACTGTGGACAAGATTTTAAAACATTCTTACTGGCCTGGTCTAAGAAAAGATGTGGCGATGTTTTGTAAAACGTGCCATACTTGTCAAATTGTGGGTAAACCAAATCAAGTTACACCAGTAGCTCCATTACAACCTATCCCAGCATTTGGTGAACCATTTTCTAAAGTTATTGTAGATTGTGTTGGTCCATTACCAAAGACAAAAACTGGTTATCAGTATTTGTTGACTATCATGTGTACTTCTTCTAGGTTTCCAGAGGCAGTACCACTTAGGAATATAAAAGCTAAGACTGTGACAAAGGCCCTTATAAATTTTTTTACTTATTTTGGATTACCTAAGGAGATACAAACTGATCAAGGCAGTAATTTTATGTCTGGATTGTTTCAACAGATAGTTTATAAATTGGGAGCTAAGCAAATCACTTCGTCTGCATACCATCCAGAATCGCAGGGTGCCTTGGAGAGGTTTCATTCTACCCTCAAGAATATGATTAGGTGTAATATATAATTGATGTAGAAAATTATACTGCACTAATCTTAACCGAACATTTATTGTATTTGTCATACTGTCAAGGCATAGTCTTGACCAATTTGTTTCTTCAATTTTAATATTCAAATCACTTTCCCATTTTTGTCTTGACTTATGGACTCCTTGCTTAATTACCTGTCTTTGAATCAAATTATACATGCAAGATACAAATTTTTTGCTTTTAAGATGAAACAATTGGTTATTAGGGGGAAGAAATAAATATACATATTAAAATTATTACGAACTCCATGGAGCATGTGGAGATCTTCCAACCACCAGGCATTCTCTTTCTTTCTTTCTTTCTTTCTTTCTTTCTTTCTTTCTTTTTTTTCTAAGGGGCAGTTAGGGGGGAGGGGTTAAGGGGAGGGGGTATGGGTTATATACATTGTTTTTTTCATACTTTGTAATCATTTAAAAATGCAATAAAAAATTATTTAAAAAAAAGAATATGATTAGGACATTTTGTGTGGAAAATGAAAGTGACTGGAATGAGGGTATAAACTTACTTTTATTTGTAGTAAGGGAGTCGGTACAGGAATCTTTAGGTTTTAGTCCATTTGAACTTCTGTTTGGGCATAGAGTTAGAGGACCTTTAGCTTTGTTGAAAGAACAGTGGATTAATAAGGAAGTACACACTAATTTGTTGGACTATGTGTTGAAATTTAAGGACAGGTTACATAAAGCTTGTAGCTTAGCTAAGGAAAATTTAAAGTTGGCTCAGGAGAAAATGAAGACTTGGTATGATAAAGACGCTAGGATGAGGATGTTTAAGCCTGGAGATAAGGTGTTGGTTCTTTTCCCAGTGCAGACAAATCCTTTACAAGCTAGATTTCATGGTCCTTATGAAATTGTGTCTAAAATCAATGATGTGGATTACGTGGTAAAAACTCCAGATCATAGAAGGTCAACACAACTTTGCCATATAAATATGTTGAAACCATATTTTGAGAAACAATCTGATACTGTGACTGTTGTGGTTAGTGAGAATGAGTTTGATTTAACTAGGAACATGATAGATGATTCACCTGACTTTCATTCTAAATCCAACATTGTTTCTGTTAGGTTACCAAATTCAACCATTCTGGAAAATATTGATGAAAAATTAGCACATTTACAGTTAGAGCAGAGACAACAGATGAAGGAGTTGATTTTTAAATATAGGGAGTTGTTTCCAGATGTTCCGAGAAGGACTACTATAGCTTCACATGATGTAGATGTTGGGGATGCCAAACCTATTAAACAACATCCATATAGGATGAGCAAGGAAAAATGTGAATTTGCTGAGAAAGAAATTGAATATATGTTAGAGAATAATATCATTAGACATTCTAACTCGAATTGGAGTTCGCCATGTATTATGGTGCCAAAGCCAGATGGTAGTATTAGGTTTTGTACGGATTATAGGAAGGTGAATGCTGTAACGAAAACAGATGCATATCCAATTCCTAGAGTAGATGATTATGTAGATAAAGTTGGAAAGGCAAAGTTCCTTACAAAGATTGATTTATTGAAAGGGTATTGGTGTGTTCCATTAACGGACAGAGGTAGAGAGATTTCTGCATTTGTAACTCCATCTGGGTTATATGAGTATAATGTTCTTCCATTTGGGATGAAGAATGCCCCAGGTACTTTCCAGAGGATGATTAACTTTGTGATTCAGGGATTGAAAGATACTGATGCTTATATTGATGATTTAGTGACAGGAAATGATACTTGGGAAGCACACATTATTACAATGGAGAAATTGTTTGAAAGGCTTTCAAAAGCTAACTTAACTATTAATTTAGCTAAGAGTGAATTTGGACATGCCACTGTGACTTACCTTGGTTATGTTGTGGGTCAAGGTAAGGTAGCTCCTGTTCAGGCAAAAGTTCAGGCAATTTTAGAGATTCCCACTCCAACGGGGAAAAAAACTCTCAGAAGGTTTTTGGGAATGGTAGGATATTATCGGAAATTTTGTAAGAATTTTGCTAATGTTGCCCTTCCATTAACTAACCTTCTGCGGAAGAATGAGAAGTTTGTATGGACGGTGCCTTGTCAAGAAGCATTTGAAAAATTGAAAACAATGATATGTCAACAACCTGTGCTTAAGGCACCTGACTTTGGAAAACCTTTTTCATTGGCTGTGGATGCTAGTGATGAGGCTGCAGGAGCAGTATTAATGCAACGGAATGAGGGTGATGAGGTTGATCATCCAGTAGCTTACTTTTCTAAGAAATTTAATAAGCATCAAAGAAATTATTCGACAATAGAGAAAGAATTGTTATCTCTTGTTTTAGCTTTGGAATATTTTGAGGTATATGTTAGTACAACTCAGAAACCACTTATTGTTTACACTGATCATAATCCGTTAGTTTTTCTGAGTAAGATGAAAAACAAAAACAGAAGATTATTAAATTGGAGTTTGATGTTACAAGAGTACAATATTGTGATAACTCATATTAAAGGTAAAGATAATGTGGTTGCTGATTGTCTATCTCGATGTTGAATGTACACTGTAATTTTTTTTTATGGAGTGGTTTTTTTTTTCAATTGTAACACTCCTACTGTATTGTGAGTTATAAGCTGTTATATGATGGTATTGTATATTGTGTATGTTATAAAATTTATACCTTTGTTTTTCTTGTAAGCAATTGTTAAAAATTTTTGTTCTTGTCAGACCAAAAATGTTTTTTTTTGGAGGGAGGTGTTACGTACTCGTGACACATGACATTGGAGCCCTTGTCATATGACTGGGGTTGAAGCTGTACTGGACTTGAGGTGATGGTCTTGTGATGGTGGTGATGTCATTTTCCCGCCAGTAGAGATCATGTGACGGGTTTTTTTTACAGGTTATAAAAGGTAGACCCCACCCTGTGAGGAGGGGCAGTTCGTGGCTGGATTTGCCAAGTTGACTTCATGCCACTGCGTGTTTTAAGAGATGACGCAGTTTAGTTGAAGGATGAAGTTTTTATTTAATGCCTAAAGTTTAAAAGGTTATTGCCAGCAAGTTCTTTATGATTCTGTTAGTTCGAGGAAATTAGAGGAGAGTGCAGATTGGAAGTTGGAAGTTAAAGATCGAGGAGAATCGCTTTCTACGGTGAAACGGGGGCGACCTTTGTTTGATCCTTATTTGGAAGGATTTCGTTGACTATCTTCGTGTTAATCCCTAGGTTTACCTAGAAAGGATTGAAGGTAGTGGAGAAGGAAAGGTCAGTGCCTTTAAGCCGTTCAGTTTCGTGAATTCTTCGTGGGAAGTTCGATGTCGGGGATCGAAGCAAGCGACGTGAAAGAGAACTTAAATCGTCCTGTAAAGTTTCTCCTTTTAAATGGACTGTGAGCATATCGAACTTTTGGCAATACCACTTTAAAGAACTGTTTTGGAATATCACTTTACGAACTGTTTGGGCTGCCGCTCAGCAGCTGTTTCCGGTTGCGATAGTGTTTGTTTACTTTTGGGGGGTTTGTTTTCTGTGTTTAATAAACGTGTTGTTTGTTATAAGAAACCCTTGCCGATCTCATATATTTATTGTTGCCTGAATACGTAACAAAAGAAAATTTTCAAATCAAATTGGAGGTCGTCCAAAAGCATATTTTTGATCTGGTCTCAAGACCTGTGCTGGAACGGTAGGCTGCTGCCTATCAGACCCACGAGGGACGCCACACTTCTAATGTAGCCACCAGGACCCCACTGACCACAGAGGGGAACAGACTACGACCTCCAGGGACGGCTTCTGGCTCAGTATCACACCCGAGCTCTGGAAAACTCCAAAGGAGCAGATTGAGAGGGACATGGATACATTCCAAAGGAGATTGGTACTTGTCGACTTTTTAGGTGAGTCAGAACATAGTCAGAACCCCTTTCACCACTCCCTCAGACTGGATGTCCCAGAGGAGGGACAGGTCAGAAGCGGTTTTAGAATTTGAGAGCACACTGGATGATGTAATAGAGAAGGAGAGAGAAGTACAGGATAAGCCCAATCTAACGAGGAAGGAGAGAGCAAACAACGGACAAAGGGAGCAGCATAGTATCATGAACAGACAGCAATACCTATTTGAGGCACACAGACAATTAAACAACACGGAGTACTAAACTGAACTAAATGAACCCATATACTGGGAAACACAAACAGTAACTAGGAACATTTTGCGAGAACTGGAAAGGACTAGATACCTCAAAGAGAAGCAAGTGAAGTACCTGACAGGGATACAGTCACAAGCAAGAAAGTTTTAAACCTTCCCCAAGATACACAAGAACCCAGACTCATGGACTGTTCTGGGGCAAATACCACCCAGCAGGCCCATCGTGTCAGACGGCATCAGTGAGTCATACAGGATAGCAGAGTACATTGATGCCTTCCTTAACCCACTGTCACAGATACACTCCAGCAATATCAAGGACACATACCACTTCGTCCTGATAGTTAATTCCATGTCAGTGCCCCCGAGACTATTCCTTCACCATGGATATTGAAAGCCTGTACACCAATATAGAAACGGACAGGGATACAGAGGTAGTGAGGGATATCCTATGGAAGAGCCCACAACTAGACAGACCAGACGAGGCTTTGATAGAACTCCTTCACCTCAGCCGAACTAAAATGACTTTGATTTCAATGATGAATTCTACTTACAAGAAAGAAGTTTGCTCCAGCCTATGCCAATATATACGTAGCAAAGTGGGAGGAAACAGTTTATCCAAAGTGCCCCAAAAAATTCATGTGTCTCGAAAGATAAATGGATGACATCTGGGAAGTGTGGACACTCTCAGAGGCAGAATTAGAGGAATTCATTCAAATCCTAAACACTCATCATCCATCCATTAGGGTTAAGGCCACAACAAATAGGGAGAAGATTGACTTTCTGGACACTATGGTATTTAAACTAGCACCAGAAAACAGCAGCCAGAAACTAGCCACCAAAGTATTCTTTAAAAGCACAGACACACACACCCTCCTAAATACAAGGAGCCACCATCCCAAGTGCACTTTCAGAGGCATTGTCAAAGGACAGCTGACCTGGTTTCACTGCATTTGCACCAAGGCGGAGGACTTCCACCAGGCCACTACTCTCTTCTTCACTGCACTTAGACACAGGGGCTACAGCAGACGGAGACTCAGACACATCAAATCTGACTTTTTTAAAAGTATCACAAATCCCCAACCACGGAACAACACAACACGAAAAATACCCTTGAGAACAGGATACAGTGGGATGGCAGTGAGCATTCACAGGGCGGTTGAAACACACGTTCAAGAACTACTTTCAAGAAGTGGAAGGGGAGTTCACTGGGACAAAACACTATAGTTTCAGCTTTCAAAAGGGGTAGAAACTTGAAAGACATACTAGTCAGTACCAAATTATGAGCAGCGCCAAACTGTGAGGTGAGTAACTGCAGGGCATGCATATACTTGTGAATTTCCAAAAGCATACACAACAGAGCTACAGGAAAGTCGGCCAAGGTAGACCAGAAGATAACTTGTGTACAAAAGTATGTAGTATATGCAATCCAGTGTAAACAATGCCATATTACATACATAGGGGAGACGGGCAACAGCTTGAGAACCAGACTCACGGGGCACCTCAGTAATATAACAAGAGGAATCCAAAATAGACCAGTTAGTAGACGCTTCCTGGAACATGGCATGTACTCCTTGGCAATCCTGGGCCTGGAAACGAACATAAACTGGTCAAACCTTCAAAGGAAAAGAGCAGAGAGGAGATGGATTGAAACACTACAGGCGTATTCCCCGAACAGCCTAAACGAGGACTAAAAAGCTAGGCCAGAAAAATAAAATATACCCACTAGAGGGTCAACACTGCAGCCAATAATTCAAAAAATTATTGAGAAAACCAGAGTAGGGAGGAAGAGGAGGATCCCCTTCAGTCACCCAGCCAAAAGCAAAATTAAGACAGGTGACCATTAAATAGGAAAGGTACATCTTACTTTGGAAATAGAGCCTAACAACTAGGCCTCAGAACAGAACCCCATTCCCCAAATAGTAACACTGAAACGGAATAAAGAGGGATAAAGATAGAAATTATAACTCTACAAGGGATAACCACTAGGAAGAATACACTCATAATGACCATTTTGATCCAGGCACAGCACTCACCCCAACCACCCAGCTTCCCCCCATGGGGAAGAATGCATCCCTATCACATGGCCCTGCCCTGAAACCTAACATCTTTGCACCCCATAAACACAGGTCCTCTTTTCGCTAGGGTGCCAAGCTCACCCCACACCACCTGTTTTACCGCCCGCCACCCAGCGGACATCCCTGGACCCTGCTTTCCCAACCTAACCCTAACCCTAACCTAATCCTAACATCCAATGGACCACACACCCCAAGTAAACTGGACAACACCCCAGTTAACCCTGACCACACTCCTACAAAGGGGCCTACTTTTCTTCCTCACCCCCCCCATGCGAAGGCCTGCATCCACATTCCACAGCCATACATAACAACTTCACCCATCTTACACATCCCTGTAGTCCTGAGCCTTCTCTCTATCAGGGGGACAAGTTCACCCACTTCACCATCGGTTTTGGTGCTCTTTCAACCCCTCCCACCACACCAATGTCCTGCAGCCCCACCTCCCAGCCATACACCTAACCCTAACACTTCCAACCCCCCCCCCTGCACACCCCACTAAACCCAGACCCTCTCCCCACTAGGGGAGCCACGTTAACCCCACATCATCAGTACCACGCCACCCCATAAACATCCCCAACCCTACACCACCCTAATCCTAACTTCCAATGGTCTGCACACCCCAACAAAACTAGATAGCACCCCAACTAACCCAAGCTAGACCCCACAAAAGGGACTATGTAACAGTCCTTTGCCCTACCCCTAAACCTAACACCTCCAACCCTCCTACACCTTCCCATAAACCCAAGTCCTCACCCTACCAAGGGGCCACATTCACCCAATATCACCAGCAGTTTGGTTCCTGTTTCAGCCCTCCCCCTTACTGCAAGGTCCCGCAGAACCCCTCCCCCCCCACCCTGCAATGCCAGTTGCCACCCCCCCACCTCCTTTCACTGCAAATCTTCCAACCCCATTACCTAACTCTGTTACGTATCCCGTAACTGGAAAACTTACCAGCAAAGATAGAGAGGTCTGTTGAAGTCTGTTGTCACTATTTTCAAACGTTTTTATTTATAAAGGGACACAAAAGTAGGGTTAATACATACATTCAGATAGTGCACATCATCAACATTCAATCTAAAGCGCGGGTATAGTGATAATCATCAATTAAGAAGTGAGCTCTGCTGGTGTCTAGGGGTTAATAGATTGTCCGTTGGAAATAAAAAAGTTACTCTGAAAGTCTGCAGGCCTTTTAAAATCGCTGGGTTTTGCGTGGGGCGACCGAGAGAGAGAGATTGGGGGGGAGAAGAGAAAGAACTTGCCGAGTCTTGATGAATCTTCCGTGAAATCGGGGGAGCGTTGGTTTCCTCTCCCCAATGTTAGTTAAAAGCGGTTTTCTGTGATTCCAGCCACAAATTCCAATCCCGGAATTTAACGCACGTGGCTTCCTTCAGCATGGCTTCCCGCTGCTGCGGGATCACTCTCTCGTGTCGTCTGGGTGCGTCTGAGGGGTTGTCCCCCTGAGACTCTCCTTTATACTTCCTCACAGGGTCGCAGGTGTCAATCAGGTTGGGATGATGCAATCTCTCTCTCAACCAGCCCACCTTGCCCGAGGGCTTTTCACGTGGTCTCCATGAGACAATAGTTGCTGGCATCTTATTCTGTATCCCTGGTGGGACGTGCAATTTTTCACGTTTCTCTCTCTCTCACTTCCTGGGTCTACTGACCCCCCCCCAACAGGTGCTCTTGCGATTCTCACAAAGGAGGGGGCTGGGATCATAACACCTCCCCTCTTAAAAAAACGTTTTACCAGCGGTTAAAACGGAGTGGTCCACAGTCTTACAGGAGTTTTGAATCTAACACAATACACAAGTTTTTTCTTTTCACAAAATACTACCGTTATACATTCAAGTCAGTATCTAAATAGTTAACGATTACAGTGTCCCTTTCTTTCATATCTTAACATTGCGAACTGTACATCAGACTTCAATTCAATAACCACTTATTTAATTTTTTTTCTAAGCAACAAAACTAGGAAGGTGTGACCTTAGCTTAGGTGCATTTACAAAAGTTTACGTGACTACTAATCGTTTCAGTTGTTTAACTTAACCGGCAGGTCTCCAAAGGGCTGCCTTTATTATTCACAGGCTTTAGCGCAAACCTGTTCAACCTGCCTGGCTGTCTAACAATGGCATCTCCATTAACCGTCGCCTCTTTTTTGGCGAGCCCCACCGTGGGGAACTTGAGTAATTTTTCGTGGTGAACTCCCGCCAGCCTCGTTCATCGGGGTTATTTTTGCAACACCATGCCCCAAACTTAGACCCTTTTCACCCAATTCTTCGATTTTACCCAGGTGGCTGGCCCTTTTATCAGTCCCCTTCAGGCTATTGGTGTTTGATTCGAACTCTTCGCTCAAGTAGCCTGTCGAAGGCAGCCTTTTCACACCCCATCCTGGCATAACAATAGAGTGGGGGGCCCCGCTATTCCCTGGCTCACTCTGTGAGCAATCTGCCAGGTTTAAGATTTCTTCCTTCGATTTGGAAACTACAGGCTTTTCGTTTCCTTCGCCAACAATCCTCACCCCCCCATTCTTAAATTCTGTATTAACTTTGAACACTCCTTCAAGTACAGACGCCGAGGAACTCACACTTTCCCCAGTTACCAAGGTTAACCCTTTTCCCACTGAACCGAGTCCATCTGACCCACAAGGACGGCCGCCCCATTCCACTGGATCAGATACCTCAGACTTCTTCTGAGCTCCATTACCAGGTTCAGCCCCTCGGGCATCCCCATCTCGGACACACTCAAACGGGACATTGGCCTCTTCCAGGCTTTCAACACCCGTACCTTTTTCAAATTCTAACCTCCCCCGATCCTCCCAGTTACTCTCTGGGCAGCTCCCACCCGGGGAAGGCGCAACCCTGCGAGCTGAAACAACCTCCTTGGCCATTTCAGCAGACTCCTTCGAGGCAAGGGCATCTTTTCCATCTAGGACTGCCCTCCTCTCGTTATCGGTAACACCTTTAGAACTCTCAAGTTCTTCAAACAATTCTGCCAAACCAGACAGAATGTCCAACTCTGGACCTTTCAACAGCTTTATCTGTTTCTCATCTTTATCTCCTACCTTTAGGGCCTTTCTCTTTGCTAAAGGCAGATCTATCTCCTCTCCCTTACCCCCTTTCACTTTACTACTCTTCGTCTTACCACCCTCGAAACCCTCATGGCACAGGGTCGGCAAAGACGTCTCGGCCAAATCAAAACTGGCCAGATTTAAACTGCTCTCGTTCACAGCTCTCTCTCTCTCGACAGGCTGCGAGTGACCACGCCGGCGAGATGGTCCTTGGGTGCTATGGACGGGGCCACCGTACTCGCCGGTCGCCAGGTCGGGAGCATGGCTGACCAAACCTTATCCCCTGCTAAGTCGTTTCCCAGCAGCGTGTCCACGTCAGCTCTTGGGAATTCTGAGGGCACCCCTATTTCAACTGATCCATACACCAGCTCACAATCCAGAATGACCTTATATAAGGGCACCATTTCTATCCGTTTATTTATTCCTTCCACCTTTACCATGCCCGTTTCCCGACCAAATTCTAGTACCTTACGGCTAACCAGGGATAATTCAGAGCTCGTATCCCTCCAGATTCGTACGGAAACTGGTGGATCTCCCTCCGTCACAGACACGGTTCCGTGTGACAGACAACTCCCAGAACCCTCTCGTACTCTGTCTACCCTCGGCTCTCTGGTCGATTTGCTGATTACCACGGCACACCCGATAGGGACTGTGGCTTTCCCTCTTCCTATCTCCTTCCTCGGAGCAAAGCATCGAGATGCAATGTGCCCCTCCTTTCCACAATTAAAACAGGTCAAACCCGGAGCCCTCTGGCCGTCTTGCTTTTCCCCCTCAACCTTACCGCTAGCTCCCGGTGGGACCTCTGCCTCACTCGTCGGACTTTCTCGATCGTTCCCACGGTCTCTCTGGGGACCTTTATTCGAGGGAGTCTTTGTCTTGTGGGTTAGGGCATATTCGTCCGCCAACCTGGCAAATTCTGAAATGGACTTATCCGGCTTCTCATTCAAATGCACCCGGATCTCCTCCGGAACACAACTTTTAAATTCCTCAATCAAAAATAACTCCCTGAGACGCCCATAATCCTCGCCCACTCTTTCCGCGGTGCACCAATGGTCCAAGAGCACCCCCTTCTTATGGGCTAGCTCGGTATACGTTTGATTCCACCCTTTCCTTAAATTTCTAAACTTTTGTCTATAGGCCTCAGGTACCAATTCGTAAGTCCGGAGAATTACCTTTTTTACCTCATCATAATTCTCCGCTACTCCCTGCTCCAGGGACAAGGCCGCATATGCTCGTTGGGCCTTCCCCTTTAACACACTTTGTAACAACGCCACCCACTGCTCTTTTGGCCACTTCTGATTTACTGCCACCTTTTCAAAAAGCAAGAAATAGCTATCGACATCTGTCTCCTCGAACGGGGACACCAATCTCAACTCCCTAATAACATTAAACCACTCTGCTTGGTCTAACCCTTGATCTCTTAGTTCGTTCTTCATCTTCTCAATTTCCCGGTCATGTTGCCTCTGTTTCTCTTTCTCGGCCCGTTCCTTCTCTTTCTCGGCCCGTTCCTTCTCTTTCTCGGCCCGTTCCCGCTCTTTCTCGGCCCATTCCCTTTCTTTCTCGGCCCATTCCCTCTCTTTCTCTTCTGCTTCTAGCTTCTTTAGGTTAATTTCATGCTGCCATTGCCTTTCCCTCTCTCTCTCTTGCCTTTCCCCCTCTCTCTCTCTCAGCCACTTCCAGCTCTTTTAACTTAATTTCATGTTCCAACTTCAATTTCTCCACCTCTAACTGAACCGTCCCACTTGATGGTATCTCTTCAGGGATATCTCCCAATACCTCAGCTTCAAACACCTTCTTCCCAATGGGACGTGCAATTTTTCACGTTTCTCTCTCTCTCACTTCCTGGGTCTACTGACCCCCCCCCCCCCTCAACGGGTGCTCTTGCGATTCTCACAAAGGAGGGGGCTGGGATCATAACAAATCTATCTCCGGGCCTGTTCCTCCCCACAATACCCCTCAATTAGCCACTGCACTACCCCCAGAAAACAGCACCAAGTCCCTATAAAGGCCCACACCCCCAAAGCACTATCCATAAGCAATAACTCCACCATTTTAACTTAAACTCCAGAATGGAGGTTAACGAGGAGGAAGATCCCAATAAAGGCAAGTGTGGGACCGAGATGATGACAATATGGGCCAAAAACAAAGTGGCAGGGTGAACGGATGCTGCATCTCCAGTATGAGATCTATAAACACTAGAGGGATATTTTGCCTACTGCCCATATCCTAACTCTGTGGACAGTGTTTGATGGTTGTAATGGTTATAAATGGTTATATAATAAACCCCACAGTTCCAGAATGTTATCACCATTTTCAGTTTCAATAAAATATATTTAAATCATTATGGCTGTTACGTTTGCATGTCTTAGGTATAATAGGACATGATATTGTGTGATAGTAGATGTTTTTTCTCCATAAACGAGTGGTGTAAAACCTAAAAAAAAAACTCTCACTGCTCTCTGAAACATTAACTAAGGATTAATCACTCATTTATTAATGTCAGATAGGCTATTTATACATTCTAAATAGATTTGTGGTTCAAAGTTTGGTATAGACACTTGTTATGAGGGGATTCTTGGGCTGGGTCAGAATTGACCCAGACCATACTGTGAAGGTATAGGATATGAATAATATGTAAGGGTTAAAGTTATTGATGTTCATGCCATCAGGTTGTAAACTACCCGGATGTAATATGAGGGTTTGCTCCTCTAACCTAAGAGTACACTCAGTGTGTTAGTTAAACAATGAACTGGAAGAGAGAGTGGTTTAATAATTTCCCCCTGATATCCCTATTAAATCAATCCTCTCTTACCTTTAACTGGTGCCCTCTGGTTGTTGATTCCACAAAAGTGGAGAAAGGACTGCGCACATTCCCCATTTTCATGCATTCATGGTTTGGAACAGCTGCATAATGTCAGCGTCAGTCTCCTGCACTTTAAGGTGTGAAGTTCCAACTTGCCCAAATTCTCTCCAGAACTCAGTCCTTCAAGTACGAACATAATTCACATAAACCTCATCTGCACTCATTCCAGCTTAAGGTTCTGTTTCCTATCGCAGAACGACCAAAACTGAATACAATAACCCAGGCGCGGATACCCTAACAATACTCTAACCGTAATGCAACCTCACTAGCCTCTTCTTTAGACCATGAGCCATGAGAAATGAGACAGAAGCTGCTCAGCCAATCAATCTGCTCTGCCATTCCTTCGTGTCCAATTGATTATCTCTCTCAACCCCATGCTCCTGCCTTCTCCCCATAATCTTTGAACATCCATTTAAAATACACTCAATGACTTGGCCTCTACTCCATCCATGGCAATAAATTCCAAAGATTTAACACTTCCTGACTACAGAAATTCCTCCTCATCACTGCTCTGAGTGAATGCCATTTATATTGGGGCCGTGACCTCTGGTCCCAGACTCACAGTGTCACACATCTTTTTCTAAGCCAGACTGTCGAGGCCTTTCATTATTTAATAGGTTTCAATGAGATCCCCTATCTTTCTTCTGAACCAGTGAGTACAGGGTCAAAGCCATCTAACACTCATCATATGTTAACCCTTTCATTCCTGGAATCATTCTCGTGAACCTTCTCTGGACGCTCTCCAATATGAGCATACCTTTTCTCAGATAGGAGGTCGAAAACTGCTCATAACATACCAAGAGCGATCTGACCAATTCATTATAAAGCTACAATATCACATCCCTGCTCTTATATGCTAACATTACAGTTGTTACCCTTAATCAATGCAATCTGTAAGCAAACCTTTAGGAACTCCTGCTAAAGGACTCCCAAGTACCTATGCAACTGATTTTGAATTTTCTCCCATTTATTTTTTTTCTATACCCTATTCCTTCTACCAATTGTACGTGACTGCATATTTGCATACACTGTATTTCATCTGCTACTTCGTTGCATGTTCTCCAAACCTATTAAAGTCCTTCTGCAGACTCTCGAATTGCTCTAACCTGCCTGTCCCATACCTATCTTTGTATCAACTTCAAACTTCATCACCATGGTATCAATTCTGTCATCCATATCATTTGGATTTTACATGAAAAGATGTGATCTCAATACTGACCACTACGGAACACCATTAGTTACTGACAGCAAAACAGGATTCTCCCCATTATTCTTTCCCCCTTGTCAGTCAGCCAATCTTCAATCCAGACAAGAATATTTCTTGTAATTCCATGAGCTGTGATCTTCTTAAGCAGCCTCGTGTGCAGCACCTTATAGACATAGAAACATAGTAAACCTGCAACAATATAGAGGCCCTTCGGCCCAGAAAATGGTGCCAAACATGTCCGTACCCAAGAACTACCTAGGCTTACGCATAGTCCTTTATGTTTCTAAGCTCCATGTACCTATCCAGGAGACTCTTAAAATACACTATTGTTTATGCCTCAACCACTGCCGCTGGCATCCCATTCCTACACTCACTACTCTCTGTGTAAAGAAATTACCCCTGATATCACCTGTGTACCTACTTCCAAGCACCTTAAAATTGTGCCCTCTTGTGTTAACCCATTTTGGCCCTGTCCACACAATCAATGCCTATACACCTCTATCAGGTCACCTCTCATCCTCCATCACTCCAAGGAGAAAAGGCCGAGTTCACTCAACCTATTCTCATAAGGCATGCTCCCCTAATCCTGGCAACATCCTTGTATATCCTCTTTGCACCCTTTCTATGGTTTCCACATCCTTTCAGGAATGAGATGACCAGAATTTAGCAGATTACTCCAAGAGGGTTCTGACCAGGGTCCGAAATTGCTGTAATATTACCTCTCAGATATTAAACTCAATCTCATGGAATGCCAAAGTACTGTACGCCTTCTTAACTACAGAGTGAAGCTGCGTAGCAGCTTTGAGTGTCCTATGGACTCGGAATACAAGATCCCTCTATTTCACACTGCCAAGAGTCTTACCATTAATGCTGTATTTTTGCCATCATATTTGACCTAACAAAATGAACCACCTCCCACTTATCTGAGTTGGACTCCACTTGCCACTTCCCAGCCCAGTTTTGCATCCTGTCAGTATCCCGCAGTAACCTCTGACAGGCCTCCACACTATCCACAACAACCTCAACCATTGTGTCATCAGCAAATTTACTAACCCATCCCTCCACTTCCTCATCCAGGTCATTTATAAAATTCACAAAGAGTAGGGGTCCAAGAACAGATCCCTGAGGCACACCTCTGGTTACTGACATCCATGCAGAAGATGGCCCATCTAGAGCCAAGCCAATCCTGGATCCACAAAGCAATGTCCCCTTGAATCCCATGCCTCCTTCCTTTCTCAATAATCCTTGCATGGGGTAAGCCTTTAATAAGCCTTGCTTGTTAAAGATCATCTGAAAATCCAAGCAAACACCATCCACTGCCTCTGTTTTATCGATCCCGCTTGTTATTTCCTCAAAGTATTGCAAGAGATTTGTCAGACACGATTTCCTCTGAAGGAATCCTGCTGACTTTGGCCTACTTCATCATGCATTGCCAATTACAGTACCCAAAAGACCCACAATACACTCTAACATCTTCATGATCACTGAGGTCAGACTAACTGTCCAATAATTTCCTTTCTTCTGCCTCTCTCTGTTCTTAAAGAGTGGAGTGACATTTGCAACTTTCTAGTCCACCAGAACCGTTCCAAAATCTAGTGATTCATGATTACTTTAAGAGAAAACTAAGGGGGAACTTCTTCATTCAGAAGTGGGGAGAGTATGCAACGAGCTGTCAGAGCAAGTGGAATGAACAATTTCAATCTTTAACAGAAGTTTGCTTAGGTCCATGGATCAGGAGGGTACGGAGGGCTATGCTCCTGGTGGAAGTTGTTGGAACTCGGCAGACTAATGCTTTGGCATGGACTAGATTGGCCGAATGGCATTTTCAAGTGGTGTTCTACGACTCTAATGCCCTCACAATCTCTTCAAATACCTCTTTCTGAACCCTGAAGTGTTCAGTTTGGAAGCTGAAAGGCCTGATGGTAGATAAGACTCTTTCAGCTTCCAAAATACCTTCTCTCCTTGGTAAAAGAATGTATCCTCATTTCTGTCCCAGATACTCCTGAATGTTTGGCATTTGTTTAATAAATTTAATGACACAATTGTAGTGGGTGACTTCAATCTGCAGGAGAATTGGGAAAGTCAGATTTGTGTCAGATCACAAGAGAGGAAATGTATTGAATGCTTACAAAATGGCTTTTTAGAGCAGCTGATGGTTGAGCCTATTCGGGGAACAGCTATCTTGGTTTGGGTGTCGTGCAATAACCCAGATCTTATTAGGGAGGTTAATGTAAAGGAACCATTAGAAGGCAGTGATCATTTCATTTCATTTTTAGAATCTTTTTAATGATACATAATCTTCTACAGCTGTAAGATGATACAAAACTTCAACTTGATATATATACAATTAATAAAGCTGAAAAAGTCTTATCAAAAAAGGATAATATAGGATAATGGAAAATAATTTTTATAAAGAAAAGAAATAAAAAAGAGAACCCCAACTTACAAAAAAAAGAAACCCCACTAACTACAAGAGAAAGAAAAAGAAAAAAAGTAGAAAAAAGAAACGTTCGGAATCAACTACTGGAGCAATACGGCTTACTATCATCTATATATATATAAAGAAGAATCATCACCGCCAATTCATGTTTATATAAAATAAAATTGGAAGGAAACCACATACAATAATTCAAATTAAATGATAATGTTTGGCAAAAGAGCCCCATCTTCTCTCAAAATCAAATCAGAGATCAAAAGTTCTACTTCTAATTTTTTCCAAACTAAGACATAACATTACTTGAGAAAACCATTGAATTAATGTAGGGACAGAGGTATCTTTCCATTTTAATAAAATAACCCTTCTTGCCAATAATATAACAAATGTAAGTGCATGTTGGTCTGAAGATGAAATACTCTGAATATGATGTGGAACTGTTCCAAATAGAACAGTCAATGTATTAGGTTGTAAATTAATTTTTAGAGCTTTAGAAATTGTAGAAAATAAAGATTTCCAAGAAGATTTTAATGAAGGACATGACCAGAACATATGTGACAAAGCGGCTACTTCAGTTTTACATTTATTGCAGTAATTGTCTATGCTAGGAAATAGTTTGGATAGTCTCTCCTTTGTTAAATAATAATGGTGAACAATTTTAAATTGAATTAAGCAGTGATTGACACATATTGAAGAAGAATTGACCATTTTCAGAACTCGCAACCAATCTTCATTAACAATAAACTTCAATAAATTATAAATTCTACCAATGGAACCTCTTACTAAAGGTTTCATATTCGAAATAATATCCAACAAATCAGATTCTTGCATAGATGGAAACTTAGATAAGTATTTTTGTAAAAAATGTCTAACCTGAAAATATTGCAATAAGTGTGTATGAGAAAGTAAATATTTGCTAATTAACTCTTCAAAAGTCATCAATTGACCATCACAAAATAAATCTACTAAAAATAGATCCCCTTATTTCTCTATAAGAGAAAAATGGGATCAGTGATTGAAGGTTTAAACAAAAAATTTCGATATAAAGAAATAGATGATTTAAATTGTTTAAAAAGTTAAAACATTACAAAACTGGAACCAAATCCATAAGGACTTTTTAATAATAGGGTAGAGATATAAATTTGTAATTTTACAGAGTTGTAAAGGTAATGGAGCTCCTAATAATGAGGTTAAATGAAATTGTTTGATAGCTTTTAATTCCAAATCAATCCAAGCTGCTTTTTAGCTCTTGTCAAGCCAATATAGCCAAAAACATAATTGTGAAGTATTAACAGCCCAATAGTACAATCTTAAATTAGGAAGTGCAAGTCCACCATCATGTTTAGATTTTTGTAAATGATACTTATTAATTATTGGTCTTTTATTGTTCCAAATAAAGGATGAAATAATAGTCAATTTGATCAAAAAATTTTTAGTTAAAAAGATAGGTATATTTTGAAAAATATATAAAAATCTAGGTAAAATCATCATTTTCACGGCAAGGATATG
This sequence comes from Hypanus sabinus, assembly GCF_030144855.1. Classification (NCBI taxonomy): domain Eukaryota; kingdom Metazoa; phylum Chordata; class Chondrichthyes; order Myliobatiformes; family Dasyatidae; genus Hypanus; species Hypanus sabinus. The sequence continues at coordinate 114,792,275 of NC_082716.1, read as the reverse complement.
ACCTATTAAAGAAAGTGTAAGCGGATTCCATCTAGAAAATAATTATTTCATAAAGTCCATTAAAGGAACTACATTAGCTTTATAAAGATCTTTATATTTTTAGAAATTATAATACCTAAATATTTAAAAGAATTAACAATTCTAAATGGAATATTGTTATATATAAAAACAGAAGCATTTAATGGAAACAATTCACTTTTATTTAAGCTAAGTATATATCCTGAAAATTTTCCAAAATCATTTAGTATTTCCAGAAGATTAGGAATATATTCTTCAGGGTTCAAAATATAAACCAAAAGATCATCTGCATAAAGAGAAATCTTATGTATAATCCCATTTATAGAGATACCATGAATATTTTAGCTTCATGGAGTGTTATGGCCAAAGGCTACAGTACAAGATTAGATAATAAAGGGCTTAATGGACATCCCTGTCTAGTGCCACGTGAAAGTGAAAAAAAGACCTAAGATTATTCATAATAATAGTAGCAGTAGGATTCTTATAGATCATTTGAATCAACCTATTGAAATTATTACCTAAACCTTAAACAGATATGTCCACTCAACTCTATCAGAAGCCTTTTCTGTATCAAGAGAAATAACACATTGGGGTATCTTAGACAGTGATGAATATATAATGTTCAGTAATCTCCAAATGTTGGAGAAAGAGTAACGGCCTTTAATAAAGCCTGTTTGATCCATAGAAATAATTTTAGATTAAATATTTTCCAAGTGGTTAGCCATTATCTTAGAGAGAATTTTTGCATCCACATTTAATAATGAAATAGGTCTATATGAAGAACATTCAATAGGATATTTATCTTTCTTAAGGATTAAGGGAGCAGAAACTTCATAAAAGGTGGTAAATTACCCTTCTCAAAAGATTCATGAAATATTTCCAAAAGATATGGAGAAAGTAATTTTTCAAATAGTTTGTAAAATCCTACTGAAAAACCATCACGTTCAGGAGCTTTACCCGATTGCATTGACAACATAGCTTTCTGAATTTCATGCTCAGTAATTGAAGCATCAAGCATCTGTTGATCTTCAACAGTAATTTGAGGAAATTTAATCTTATGTAAAAAAGCATTCATTTTGGAGGAATCTGCAGGAAATTGAGATTTAGAAAGATCAGAATAAAAATCCTGAAAAATATTATTAATATCGTCATGGTTACTTACTATATCCCCATTATCTTTACGAATCTTTAAAATTTGTCTTTTAGTTCTAGCTGCCCTTAATTGGGAAGCTAAGAGCTTATTATTTTTATCCCCAAAAATATAAAACTGACTTTTCAATTTAAGCAAATATCCTTCAATAGGATAAGCTTTTTAAAATTATCTATTTATCTATCTATCTATCTATCTATCTATCCATCTATCTATCTATTTATTTATTTATTTATTTATCTATCTAACTATTTATCTATTTATTTATTTATTTATTTATTTATTTTTTGGGGAAATTACAAAGAATAAATGTGATGATAAAATAGTAAAAAAGAGAAAAATAATATTAATCCTCCCCCTCCCCTTAACCCTCCCCCCTTAACCCTTATCTAAAGAAAGAAAAAAAAGAAAGAAAGAAGAAAAAGATTGCCTGGATATCGGAGGATTCCCACATGCTCCATGGAGTTCAAAATAATTTTAATATATATTTTTACTTTCCCCAATTAATTTATAATTTTATCTTCAAAGGACCTATGTATTTAATCCTATCTTTTGTAGGCATGGGAGCCAAATTTTCAAAAATATATCATATTCATTTCTTAGATTATATGTAATTTTTTCAAGTGGAATACAACTATATATTTCATTATTCCAATGATCCATAGTTAAATATAAATCAGATTTAGGATAAGTTAATAATAAATTATCTTGTGATTGTAATTCCGCTCCTCTTTTAAACAAATCAATATTTGGAGAGGTTACTTTGATGTTATCTGTGTTTAGAAATTTTATCCAATTCTATTCTTGTGACACGGACGTGGCAGGAAAACGAACCCAAGTGCAGGACTCCGACACGGAGGCAGGACCAGGAGGCAGAATCTCTGTAGCAAGTGTAGAATCAGGAGCAGGCTGAGTCAGGACCTGGGAGACTTGGTTTATGAAGGGATATGGGGTTGAAGACTTGGAGCAAGGTTCCTCTCTCTCTGAGAATTGACCAACAATCTGGCAAGGGCTGAGTGGAGCTGTCGGAGTTTTATCCTCTGGTGGCTAGTGGAAACCAGGTGCTGGTGATTGAGAGGAATTGGGAAAGATTGGGAATCGTGTGGGGATTAAGGACCAATTAGGGAGGAAAGGGAAAATGTGGGAAGTGCCAGCTAGGACCATGACAGTACCCCCTCCTCAAGGGGAGCCTCCTGGCGACTTTCCTGGCTTGTCGGGATGGTCTCGATAAAAGTCCTGGATGAGGGAAGGGTCCAAGATAAAGCAGTGGGGAACCCAGTAATGCCCCTTGGGACCATACCCTTCCCAATCTACTAAGTACTGGAACCCTCTGCCCCTTCGACACACATCCAATACCTGTTGGACGGTGTAAGCTGGCTGGTTGTCAATGATTCAGGCTGGTGGGGGAGTATCGGGCGGTGGACTCAAGTGGCTGGCCAAAACTGGTTCAACTTGGGAAACATGGAAGGTAGGGTGGATGCGTAGGGAACTTGGGATCCTCAGTCGGACTGCCGTAGGATTGATAATCTGTTTGACCCTGAATGGTCCTAGGAAGTGAGGAGCGAGTTTTTTATGCTCATTCTTCAGCGGAATGTCTCTGGAGGACAGCCATACCAACTGCCCAGGTTGGTACTCCAGTGTCGGGGTCCAGTGTCGGTTGGCTGTCTCCTTGTAGCGATCTGCTGACGGGGCTTTGGCCACACGCATCTCCTCCCAAATCTTGTGGCACCGGTCGATATGATCACGGATGGATGGTACTGCAATCTCTGCTTCCTGCATGGGAAACAACAGGGGCTGGTACCCCAGCGAGCACTCGAACGGGGACTTTCCTATTGCTGAACTCACGAGGGAGTTGTGGGCGTACTCGACCCACGGGAGTTGGTCGCTCCAGGTGTCTGGGTTGTTTTCGGTCACGTAATGCAACGTTGCTTCCAGATCTTGGTTAGCCCACTCCATCTGTCCATTAGTCTGGGGGTGGAAACAGGATGATAGGCTGACTGATGCACCCAATCTTGGCAGAATGCTCTCCATACCTTGGAGATGAACTGGGGACCTCGGTCCGAGACGAATTCGGCAGGGATTCCGTGGAGGCGGAAGACATGGTGGACAAGGAGGTCAGTGGTCTCTTGGGCCAAGGGGAGTTTTGGTAGGCCTAAAAAATGCACAGCCTTCGAAAATCTGTCTACCATGGTGAGAATTGTCATATTTCCATGGGATTTGGACAGACCTGCGACGAAGTCCAGGGAATGTGCGACCATGGGTGGCCAGAAAGAGGCAGGGGGCGAAGCAATCCTGCAGGCGGCCGATGAGAGGCCTTCTCCCGGGCACAAGTGGGACATGCTACTACGTAGGAGCGGGTGTCTGCCTCCATGGAGGGCCACCAAAAATGTCTTCTCAGGAGTGCCAGGTTCGATTACTTCCGGGGTGGCAGGCAAATCGAGACGCATGCCCCCACTGGAGGACCTGAGATCGGACGCGTTCGGGCACATAGAGGCAGTCACTGGGTCCCTTACCTGGGTCCGGGTCATCCCATTGGGCTTCCTTTACCATGGACTTGATCTCCCAGGTGAGGGAGGCCACTATGCAGGACGGTGGGATGATCGTTTCTGGACTGGAGGTGTCCTCCCTGGAGTCATATTGGCGGGAGAGCGCGTCCGGCTTTCTGTTCTTGGACCCTGGGCGGTAAGTGATGGTAAACTTGAATCACCCAAAGAATAATGCCCAACGGGCCTGGCAGGAGTTCAGGCACTTGGCGGTCTGAATATACCCCAGGTTTTTATGATCTGTCCAGAGGACGAATGGATGCTTTGCCCCCTCCAGCCAGTGCCTCCACTCTTCCAACGCCAGTTTGACCGCCAATAACTCTCGATTTCCCACATCATAATTCCATTCCACGGGGGACAATCGGTGGGAAAAGAAGACACAGGAATGAACCTCTTCGTCCGTATCCGACTGTTGGGACAGGACTGCTTCTACCCTGGAATCTGAAACGTCCTCCTCTACGATGAATCGTCGGGACGGGTCCAGATGAATCAGGATGGGGGCGGTGGTAAAGCGTCTCTTTAATTTGGTGAATGCTGCTTCCACTTCAGTGTCCCAAGAAAATGGAGTGGAGGGCAAGGTAAACCAGGTGAGGGGGGCTGCCACCCGACTGTAGTCCCTGATAAAATGGCGGTAGAAGTTTGCAAACCCCAGGAACAGCTGGAGTTGCTTGCGGGTCGTGGGCCGAGGCCATTCCTCCACCGCACGGATCTCCTCTGGGTCCGCTCCCGCCTGCCCATCTTCGATGATGTATCCCAGGAAGCTGACCGAAGGGACATGAAACTCACATTTCTACGCCTTCACAAACAGTTGGTTTTCCCACAGCCTCTGATGGACTCTACGGACATGGCAAACATGTTCTTGCAGGCTGCGGGAAAAGATCGGGATGTCATCTAGATAGACGAACACGAAACGGTTAATGAAGTCCCTTAACACATCCTTGATGAAGGCCTGGAAAACGGCGGGAGCATTAGTAAGGCCGAACGGCATTACAAGATCTTCAAAATGGCCCAGAGGGGTGTTAAAGGCTGTCTTCCACTCATCCCCTTCTCGTATCCTAACAAGGTGGTAGGCATTCCGTAGGTCCAGCTTGGAAAAGATGGTAATTCTGTGTAGCGGGTCGAAGGCTGAACCAATGAGAGGTAGTGGGTATTTGTTCTTAATGGTTATATAGTTCAAGCCTTGATAATCGATGCAGGGGAGAAGCGATCCATCTTTCTTTTCCACAAAGAAGAACTCGGTGCCCACAGGGGAGGAAGAGGGCCTCGCCCAAGTATTTCTCCATGGCCTCCCTCTCTGGTCGCGATAAATTATAGAAGCGACTGGTGGGTAGCAGGGCCCCAGGGGGAAGCTTGATGGCACAGTCATAAGGGCAGTGCGGAGGCAGGGCAAGTGCTCGTTGTTTGCTGAACACCTGTCCCAGGTCGTGGTATTCAGCAGGTACCCTGGAAAGGTCAAGGTCTTCGGAGACCGGCAGGGTCACCAGAGCCTCCCTGGGAGGTGGGGCCGACTGCAGACAGTGGACGTGGCATGCCGACTCCATCTGGCTATCCTCCCGGCGGTCCAGTCGATCTGGAGATTGTGGTGGACCAGCCATGGGTACCCTAGTACCACTGGGGCTTGAGGCGAGTGGATTAGATTGAATCTAACCTTCTCTTGGTGGCTACCGGACAGGACTAGTGTTAAGGGCGGATCGTGGTGGGTTACCTGAGCCAGCGGCCTACTATCTAGGCCTCAGGCCTCCAAGGGGGTGGTGAGTGGTTCCCGAGGGATTCCGGCCCGGGCAGCTATGTCCTCATCCAACAGATTGCCCTCAGCTCCGAAATCAACTAGGGCCGATAGGGGCAAGGACTGTTGCTGGAAAATCACAGTGGCCGGGATCTGCATCCGGGTTTGGGGGGCTGAAGGGAGTATTGTCCGACCCAACTGCATTGGTTCTTCTTCCAGGATGATGTGGACAGATGGAGCAGGAAGGACGCTTGGGGGAGCCAGGGAAGGCGAATTGGTGGAAGGTAGGGAAACGGGCCGTGGATTTACCTGAGGAGCTGGGTGACTAGTCCTTTCCCTCCGACGCTCCCGCAACTGGTCGTCCAGCTTGGTTGCTAAAGAGATTAACACGTCCAGGCTGTCCATGTCATTGTTTGCTGCCAGTTCGTCCTTGATTCTTTCTGCGAGACCCTGTTGGAACACCTCCCGTAGGGCCTCGTCATTCCATCCCGAGTCGGCTGCTAGGGTGCAGAATTCGATGGCAAATTTAGCCACACTCCGTGGACCCTGACCCTGGGTCAGCAAGCATCTGGCGGCGTCCTTTCTGCGAAGGGGCTGTTTGAAAACCTTCTGCGTCTCTGAGACAAAGGTGGGGAAGGAGGTTCAAATCTCAGGTTGGTTGTCCCAGATAGCCATAGCCCATGCCAGGGCATCCCCTTGCAGCAGCCCCATGACGTATGCGATCTGCGACTTATCTGATGCGTACGTTTGTGGCTATTGCTTGAAAACCAGGGAGAATTGTAGTAGGAACACCCTGCACCTCCCCTGCGTAGGGTTCTGGCTCCGGAACATATGGCTCTCGAGGGGATCTTGTGGCCAGTTCCAGGGGCACAGAATCCCGTACATCTGTTCCTACACTCTGGTTCCCCTCCCCCCTTGTATCTAGTTTAAATCCACTGGAGCCTCTCCAGCAAACCTACCTGCAAGAATATTTGTCCCCCTCCAGTTCAGATGAAAACCATCCTGCTGGAACAGGTCCCACGTTCCCTAGAAAACTCCCCAATTATCTATAAATCTGAAGCTCTCCCTCCTACACCATGTCTTCAGCTACATGTTGATCTACGCTATCTTACCATTTCTAAACCCACGTGCACGTGGCACTGGTAGCAATCCTGAGATTGCTATCCTGGAAGTCCTGTCCTTTAACTTGGCACCTAACTCCCTAAACTCAACTTTCAGGATCTCGTCACTCTTCCTACCCACATCATTTTCGCTTTTACGGAAAAAGACACCCACTTTAAACGTGTTTAGCCTGAGAAAGACTACCATGACCATGAAGCCTTGTGCGGGCAGGTGGTATGCATGTGCGTACATGCTGATTTTTTTTCTACAAATCAGTTTTGGCCCAATCTTTCCAATTACAGTAAGTGAAACTACACTGTACATACATTATTTCTACTTAATGGGCTGTGTATTTATCATACCATTCCTGCTTTTGCTATATGTTAGTGTTATTTTAGGTTTTATGTGCTTTTGGTGTGATTTGGTAGGTTATGTTTCGTGTCTGGGAATGCTCAAAAATTTTTCCCGTATAAATTAATGGTAATTGCTTCTTTGCTTTACGCCATTTTGGCTTACGGTTTCATTGGAATGCTCTACCTTTAGCAGGGGAAACCTATTGTTATGAAGGATGAACAACCCTGATGGGCAGAAGGGTACAGAGTTGCCCATGTTTCCCCCCCCGCCACCCCGAGAGAATCACAAACTGTTACTGTTACCACACTGCTAATGAGAGAGAGAAACAAAGGGAAAACATACTGGGACTGGAACATCTGCTTCAGACAAGGGAGGGATAACACCGGGAGAGAGAGACTTGTTGACCCACTATATTATGACTCCTGAAAGACTTATGGTTCCGGAGAGGGCTGTTTACTTGGTACCATTCTGTTCATTAAAATTCCTCAGTGGCCAGCCGGAGTGGGCTGGTTTGATGGACAAAGCCATTCAAAACTGATTGACACCTGAGACCCTGGGAGTAGGGATAAAAGTGAGGTCTGGGGAGACTCCCCTCAGACACACCAGGAGACACACTAGTGAGCACTGCTTGAGTGTTGGAACCCACGAGAAGGTGTGGGACATCGGGGACTGAACAAAGGATCGGTCAGTTTAACTGAGTGTTTATAGCAGGGCTGGTGGGGGCTTGTGTGTGGCTTCATGTGTGTGGCTTGTGTGTGGCTTCATAACACCCCCATCCTTCTAGGAATTTTCACCAAAGGGGAAAATTAACTAATACAGCGTCTTACAGAAATACAGAATCTAACAAAATACAGAAGTGTTTTTTAACTACAAAGCAATACAGATATACATTCAAATTAGCATCTAGATAAACAGTCAGCAATTACATTGTCACTCCCTTTAATATGGTGTATCTTAATATCAAGCTCATGTAGCATCAGACTCCAATTTAATAACCGCCTGTCTTTTTTCCTTTTCGTCAGCAAAAACAAAACTAAAAGGTTGTGATCTTAGCTTAAGTGTATATTACAAAATGTGAACTAATACAGGTGATTATAACATAGTACATTATAGAAGTTTGTGCAAATACTAATCTCTATTTTACTTTTAAACTTAACAGTCAATCTTCCATGGCGTTTTCATCTTTCACATACTTTGTCAAATTCCCTCAAAACCAGATCCTGTTATTCAACGTGGCACTTGATCAACCATTGCCCTTTTTCCATTTAACTCTCACGTGGTTAGCTTGCTCACCAGTGTGCAATAGGCTTTCACATACTCCTATCATAGGAGTTATCTTATCACCAATGTTTTCCAAACTTAGCCTATTTTCTGAACTTCCACATAATTTTTTTTGAGCAAGTCATTAATTTTATCTTCAGGACCCTTCATTTTATTAGTCTTCAGTTTAACATCTGCAAGTGATCCCTCTTCGTCAAAACAACACTTTTGTTTCTGTTCCTCCAAATCACCTCCTTGAATACCATTAGCGAGTTGTTTACCTTTAAATTCCAAAACAAACTGTAATTGATTCACAGGCACCTTGTTAACAAGCCATTGTTCCTTCAGCCTGGTTACTGCTTCTAAAACCAACCCAGTCTTTAAATTTTCTTTATTCAATAGTCTAGGAACAATACTTTTCCCTTCTATAATATTCACATCACCAGCCTTCATCTCCTCACTAACTTTTAACACACCTCCTAACACAAACAACTGAGAATTCTCACTTTCCACTGGTACCAAGGTTAACTCTTTCTTCACTGAACCAAATCCATCTGACCCAAAAGGACTGCATTCCTTTTCAACTAAATCAGATACCTCAGACTCTTTCTGAGCTTCAACACTAGGTTCAGTACCCTGTGACTCCACATCCTTCACATCCTGAACACACTCAAACAGGACATCTACCTCTTCCAGGCTTTCAATACCAGTCCCCTTTTCAAATTCTAAATTCCCCTGATCCTCCCAGTTACTCTCTGGGCAACTCCCATCCGGAGTAAACTCAACCCTGCGGGTTAAAACAACTTCATCTGCTAACCCAGCAAACTCCTTCAAGGTAATGGCATCCTTTTCATCTAGGACTGCCCTTATATCATTATCCAGAACATTTAAATTTTTCAACTTCTTCAAACAATTCTGTCAAACCAGACAGATCATCCACCTCCAACCCTGGACCTTCTAACTGCCTTATCTGTTTCTCATCTTTACTCTGTGCCTCTATAAATTCCCTTTTGACTAGGTCTACCTCCTCTCCTTTACTCTCTTTCACCTCCCTATTCTCCGCTTTACCATCCCCTAACCCCTCTTGGTACAGGGTCGATAAAAACATCTCAGCCAAATCAACATTGGACTCATTTAAAGTGTCCTCTTTCTCAGCCGCTTTTCTCGACATGCTGCGAGTGATTGTGCATGCGGGTGTAAAGGGCTTTTTTTTCTTTTTTCTTTGTTACTGTGTATGTAATCAAAATGGCTTCTTTGTTTTGTTAAAAGCAGGAATGCTTCTTTGTTGCGTGAGAGTGCTGGAAGCTTGTTTGGGTTAAAAATTACTGATAACGAGAATTGTATTCCTTTGTAAACCAATTGGGATTAATGTTGTTCTTTCTTCTGAGTCTGTAAACTATTGTTGGCGGGCTTTTGGGGAGATCGGCGCAAGGGGTTGAGAGAGAGAGGATGCGATGCTGTAAGCTGGGCGAGGAACGGACCCCAAGCGGGGGTCTGAGGCCAGGAGGTACTCTGAGGAGAGGAGATGAAGCTAGATGTGCTTGGTTGACCACTTCGGATGGTCCTAAGCTGCGAGTCGAGGAGTTCGGAGGGGATCGAATGGTGGCCAGAAGACTTCAGTAATTGAGCTCTAACGGTTGTGCACAAAGTGGTTTGGACTTTGATAAGTTTGGCGCCTTTTCTTTATTTTTTTCTTCATATATACTATATCATTATTAATCATTTAGTTTTAGTAACCTTTATAAATTGTACTCATTTAATTGCATATGGTGTACTTTCTGGTTTTGGGCGAGGCGGGGACATCACACAGCATCCACACCAGCTGATTACCCAGTTTGGCGGGGCTGAAGGCTGCTCCCCTAGACGAGAATGAGCTGAGCGAGCCTGAGGCGACCCAGGGGGTTACACGGGATAGATCTTAGAATCTAGGGGTGTGTCCTCAGCCCTCACAGGCTTGCTCGTCAGCTTCACTGCTGAACACACATCACCACCTGCTAAATCATTACCAAGAAGGACATCCACGCCATCTCTTGGTAATTCTGACCACACCCCTACCAATATATAAAAGGCCACACCGGGAGCACCGGTCTCCCAGTCCTTCCAGGTGAGGCGACACTTCACCTGTGAGTCGGCTGGTGTGGTATACTGCGTCCGGTGCTCCCAGTGTGGCCTTTTATATATTGGTGAGACCCGATGCAGACTGGGAGACCGTTTCGCTGAACACCTACGCTCAGTCCGCCAGAAAAAGCAGGATCTTCCAGTGGCCACACATTTTAATTCCACGTCCCATTCCCATTCCGATATGTCTATCCATGGCCTCCTCTACTGCCAAAATGAATCCAAACTCAGGTTGGAAAAACACCTTATATACTGGCTGGGTAGCCTCCAATCTGATGGCATGAACATTGACCTCTAACTTCCGTTAATGCCCCTCCTCCCCTTCTTACCCCATCCCTGACATATTTAGTTGTTTGCCTGTTCTCCATCTCCCTCTGGTACTCCCCCCCCACCTTTCTTTCTCCTGAGGCCTCCCGTCCCATGATCCTCTCCCTTCTCCAGCTCTGTATCACTTTTGCCAATCACCTTTCCAGCTCTTAGCTTCATCCCACCCCCTCTGGTCTTCTCCTATCATTTCGCATTTCCTCCTCCCCCCACTACTTTCAAATCTCTTACGATCTTTCCTTTCGGTTAGTCCTGATGAAGGGTCTCGGCCTGAAACGTCGACAGTGCTTCTCCCTATAGATGCTGCTTAGCCTGTTGTGTGTCACCAGCATTTTGTGTGTGTTGTTGTTTGAATTTCCAGCCTCTGCAGATTTCCTTGTGTTTGCTCTTAGAATAATGGTGCACAGTTCCCTGAAGGTGGAATCTCATGTGGATAAGGTGGTGAAGAAAGCTTTTCATATGCAGGTCTTTATAAATCAGATCACTGAGTATAGGAGTTGGGATGCAATGTTAAAATTGTACAAGGCATTGGTGAGGTCAAACTTTTGTGTTGTGTTGTGTATTGTGTACAGTTCTGGTCACGGGATTATAGGAAAGATATCAACAAAATACAGAGAGTGCAGAAGAGATTTATTAGAATGTTACCTGGGCTTCAGCACCTAAGTTACAGCTAAGGGTTGAACAAGTTAGATCTTTATTCTTTGGAGCATAGAAGGATGAGGGAGGACTTGATAGAGGTATTTAAAATTATGAGGGGGATAGATAGAGTTGACAAGGATAGGCTTTTTCCATTGAGAATAGGAGAGATACAAACAAGAGGACCATGAGTTAAGGGGCAAAAGTTTAGGGGTAACACGAAGGGGAACTTCTTTACTCAGAGAGTGGTAGCCATGTGGAACGAGCTTTCAGTAGAAGTGGTAGAGGCAGGTTCGATTTTGTCTTTTAAAAAAATTGGATAGGTATATGGACAGGAAAGGAATGGAGGGTTATGGGCTGAGTGCAGGTCGGTGGGACTAGATGAGAGTAAGCGTTCGGCACAGACTAGAAGGGCCGAGATGGCCTGTTTCTGTAATGTAATGTAATTGTTATATGGTTATGCAATTGGCCCTCCTTATCCGTGAGGGATTGGTTCTGGGACCCCTTGTGGATACCAAAATTCATGGATGCTCATGTCCCTTATTCAACCTGTCTCAATTCGGTAGATCTTAGGACCCAGTGGAAGAGATCTGAATCTGCAGTGTTTATGTTCAGGAAAATAATCATGATAACGATTGAAAATAAAGTGGAAATAATAAAGCGATCGGAAAGAGTTGAAACGCCATTGGTCATTAGAAAAGCGTTATGCTATGTCGGTCAACAATCGAAACAATTTTAAAGGATAAAATGAGAAAGGTTATGCCCCGATGAAAGCTACAATTATTACTAAGCAACGTAGTCGTTTAATTATTGGGTTTGGAGGCTTTGGGTTTTTGATCCTCCACATCAATGCAACACGGTGGACAGCGCACTCGATAGCGATCTGTCACTAGATCGAACTTGGGAACTTCCCGAGCCTGGCACTGAAACATACGTTCTTAAGTGTTTTATATGCATTGAAAGGTAAAATATATACTATATACGAATGCCAAACGTTTGACTAACTGACGCTAAGTAATACCGGATGTACCTGTTCCGACTTACTGAGTTAGAGAACTTCTGATTTTTTTGATCCCGATCCACGATAACCCATGCACATCCTCCTGTATACTTTAAATCATCTCTAGATTACTTATAATACCTAATACAATGTAAATGCTATGTAAAATAGTTGTTATACTGCATTGTTTAGGGAATAATGACAAGATAAAAAGTCTGTACATGCTCGAAAAACAAGTGCTGGAAGAGCACTTCCAGGTTTTCGCGATTCACGGTTGGTTGAATTCGCCGATGCGGAATTCCTGGATAAGGAGGGCTGACTGTGTATGGTTTGACTGAGTTCATCTGCACTCTCAAAGAATCTGTATACCAGGCCTGTAGCAGGTAATGAAGGATTTTCTTGCCACAGCTTTTCACACTGTCCATATGTGATTTGCTTGCTAAATTACGCTTTTAAAAGTCAGATTTCCAAATATCACTCCACTTCTTCCGACTTGAAAATTATCCAGCAACTTTTGCATCGCCACAATACACACAGGTATTTTGGAGCTATACACCATTTTCTGTACTGTAGATAAATATTTCCCTTGAACCCTCCCCCAAGTGACTGATGGTGGTGAACTCATTGATGGCAATGTCAATGAATATGAAGGGAAGGGCAGTAGTCTGTCTCACTGGAGTCCGGCACATTTGTGATGTGAAAGCTACTTGTTGCCCAGGGCAAAGGTATTTGATATCATTCAGCACCCAGAGAGCAACACACACAAAATGCTGGTGGAACGCTGCAGGCCAGGCAGCATCTATAAGGAGAAGCGCTGTCGACGTTTAGGGCTGAGACCCTTTGTCAATACCCAGAGAGAATGGGTCAAAGCATGTTTCATGGGTAGAAAAGTCCATGACAAGAAAAGGTGGAAAAAGCAACACACACAAAATGCCAGAGGAACTCAGCAGGCTCGGTAGCATCTATGGAAAAGAGTACTAATGCTGAGTTCCTCTGGCATTTTGTGTGTGCTGCTTGGATTTCCAGCATCTGCAGATTTTCTCTTGTTTGTGATTGGAGGTAGATCAAAGATGATTTTCTCAACTGGTGATGTAAAAGATTTTGTTCCCTTTCTCTGAGTTCCCAATCCTTGCAATTAGATAGCTGGAGCTCAGCTTTGTCTGAGAGATCCATCGGCTCCCATTCCCTCATCAGCCGGAAGCTAGCCGAGGACGATGTGCGGATCATGGAGCTGAGAGAGAGGGAAGAGAGCAGGACTGTGCCGGGATTGTGGGCAACGGTGTCCGGAGTTCAGAGCAATTGTCCGTCAATGGGTGTTAAAATTTTTTCACCCGGAGAATCTCTCACAACTGCTTTCATAACCTGAGGCCTTTTGTGTGCTGAGCGCACACGTGAAATTCGTTGACGTCATCTATCCTGATGCCCGCGCATTTGATCGCGGCTTCAACGACGGCTAAATTTTAACACAGGGCTTTATGTGTCATCACGGCATCATTAACAGTGTCTGCAAGCATCGGTTTTGTGTGCATCGAAAATTCAGCAGCTGTTTTAACGCAGAAAGTGGCTCCCAGAAACAATATACTCAATATCAACCTGTATCTAATGCCAAAGTACAATCCTTTTACAAGTGCTGATATAAAACACAAGAGATTCTGCGGTTGCTGGAAATACAGAGATGCACACACACAAAATGCTGGAGGAACGCTGCAGTTCAGGCGGCAACTAAGCAGAGGAGTACACAGTCCAGACATGCTAAAGGGGCTCGGCCTAAACTTGTCTATTTATTCCTTTCCACATTTGCTGAGTGATCTGCTAATTTCCTCCAGTATTTTGCAGAAATTAACCAGATTTTTTATCTGTCAACCAGTTTCCAAATGTTTCTGATCTTTCATTTGTAGCCACATCCTGCTAGTCTGATTCCTCTTCCTCCTCCTCCTTGTAAACTCTAGGCCTCATCTCTCTCTGGAGCCCCAAAGCCCTGATTCATGCTGGCAACTCTTTGGTTTCTGACTCTGCTCCATCAAGGATTCACTCGTTAGTCTGGTGTCAGACTTTCGAGACACATTGCAACAACCCAGCTCTCTGAAGTACAGTCCTTTGACATTAGCTGGTGAATTCAGAATTGGCTTTTGTCCGTAGAAGGCAGATGATAATTATGCATATGACCAGTGGTATTCTGCGGGGATCTGTTCTGTGATCTTCTGTTTTTACTATTTTTTTGATAAATGATTTGTTTGAGGAAGTGGATGGGTGGATGTCATGGTCCAGATCAGTTCCCCTTTAAATTTAGTTAGGTTGCGTTATGATCCGGACCATTTACTCCTTGTACCCTTCTATTTCCATTTCACATGTCCCTTGAGCTTGGCCATTAAGCTAATCTACTCTTTTAAAATTTTTATTTATTTATTAAATTTTAGAAAATTACAAAGAATAAATGTGATGATAAAATAGTAAGAAATATTAACCCTACCCCCTCCTCTTAACCCTCCCCCCCTTAACCCTTGTCTAAAGAAAGGAAAAAAAAGAAAGAAGAGAAAGATTGCCTGGATATCGGAGGATCCCCACATGCTCCATGGAGTTCAAAATAATTTTAATATTTATTTTCACTTTCCCCAATTACTTTATAATTTTACCTTCAAAGGACCTATGTATTTAATCCTATCTTTTGTAAGTATGGGAACCAAATTTTCAAAAATATATCATAATCATGTCTTAGATTTTATGTAATTTTTTCAAGTGGAATACAACTATGTATTTCATTATTCCAACGATCCTTAGTTAAATATAAATCAGATTTCCAAGTAACTGCGATAACTTTTTTGGCTACTGCCAATGCAATTTTTATAAATTTTTTCTGATACTTATTCAATTTAAGTTTTGGTATTGTCCCTTCAATGTCTCCTAATAAAAATAATACTGGACTATGTGGGAGTTGTACTCCAGTAATTTGTTCCAATAGAAGTCTTAGATTTATCCAAAATGGTTGAATTTTAAAACAAGACCAAGTAGAATGTAAAAAAGTACCAATTTCTTGATTACATCGAAAACATTGGTCAGACATATTTGAATTTAATCTATTTATTTTCTGTGGTGTTATATATAATTGATGTAAAAAATTATATTGTATTAATCTAAGTCGAACATTTATTGTATTTCTCATACTATCAGAACATAATCTTGACCAGTTTTTTCCATCAATTTTAACATTCAAATCAGATTCCCATTTTTGTCTTGATTTATGAATTCCTGATTTAATTGTCTGTTTTTGAATCAAATTATACATACAAGATGTAATTTTTTTAATTTTTCCTTTTTGAATTAATATTTCTATTTCACTAGGTTTTGGCATCAACATTGTTTGACCAAGCTTTTCTCATAAATAAGCCTTTAATTGAAAATAACAGAAAAAAGTGTTATTTAATATTTGATATTTATTTTTTAATTGATCAAATGACATTAATATACCTCCTTCAAAACAATCACCTATATATTTAATCCCCTTTTGGAACCAATTATATAAAAGTTTATTATCCATTGTAAAAGGAATAAGCCTATTTGAATTAAAGTTCTTTTTGCTAATAAAGATTTCTTTATCTCATCGTCCATATTTACCTTATTCCATAAATCAATCAAGTGTCTTAATATAGGAGATTCTTTTTTCTCCCGTATCCATTTGGATTCCCATTTATATATAAAATCTTCTGGTATGTTTTCTCCTATCTTGTCTAATTCTATTCTAATCCATGTCAGTTTTTCTTCATCAAAAAAAGACGCAATAAATCTAAGTTGATTTGCTTTATAATAATTCTTAAAATTTGGAAGTTGTAACCCTCCTAAATCAAATTTACATGTCAATTTTTCCAATGATATTCTTGACATCTTTCCTTTCCAAAGAAATTTCCTTACATATTTATTCAGTTCTTGAAAAAACTTCTGAGGTAATTGTATTGGTAAAGTTTGAAATAAATATTGTAATCTAGGAAATATATCCATTTTTACAGCATTAACTCTACCTATTAATGTTATTGGTAACATCATCCATTTATCAAGATCCTCTTTTATTTTTTTTAATAATGGCAAATAATTTTGTTTAAATTTTTTACATCATTATCAACTCTAATACCTAAATATTTTATCCCATTTATTGACCATCGAAATTGAGTTACTAATTGACATTGATTACAATTTCCTTTGGTAAGGGGTAAAACTTCACTTTTATCCCAATTTACTTTATACCCTGATACTTTCCCATATTCTTCCAATCTAAAAGATAATCTTTGCAAAGATTGCAATGGGTTTGTTAAATAAATCAAAACATCATCAGCAAATAAATTAATCTTATATTCTTCTTGATTAACTCCAAAGCCCCCAATTTCTGAATCTGTTCTAATTAATTCAGCAAATGGTTCTATTGCCAATACAAATAAAGCAGGTGATAATGGGCAGCCTTATCTAGTTGACTTCGTTAAGCAAAATGGTGTTGAAATCTGACCATTTGTAACTACCTTAGCTTGAGGATTAGTATTTAAGGTTTCAATCCATTGTATAAAAGATTTTCCTAACTCATATTTTTCCAATACCTTAAATAAAAAATTCCATTCCAATCCATCAAATGCTTTTTCTGCATCCAAAGCAACTGCCACACTCATTTCCTCTCTTTTTTTGTGCCAAATGAATTATACTAAGTAACCGAGTTATATTATCCATTGACTGTTTTTAATAAAACCCTTTTGATCCATATGTATTAATTTTGGTAAATATTTAGATATTCTATTAGATAAAATTTTTGCTATTATTTTATAATCTGTATTCAACAAAGAAATAGGCCTATATGATGTTGGTTTTAAAGGATCTCTATCTTTTTTTTTGCAATACAGTTATGATCGCTGTTAAAAAAGATTGTGGGTTTATGCATTCTTTTCACTTGGTATATTAATTCCTTAAAAGGAGGAATTAATAAATCTTTAAATTTTATATAAAGTTCAGGAGGAAAACCATCTTCTCCTGGGGATTTATTACTCTGAAGTGATCCTAAAGCTTCTTCAACCTCTTTTAATGTAAAGGGCATATCTAATCCTTTCTGTTCTTCCAAATTTAATTTTGGGTTATTTGTGATAAAAATTTATCTATCTCAGCAATCTTATTTTGTGTTTCTGATTGATATAGTTCAGTATAAATTTTTTTATAAGTTTCATTAATTTCTAAAGGTTTATAAGTAACCTTATTTACACTTGTTCTAATTGCATTTATTGTTTTAGTAGCCTGTTCTGTTTTCAACTGCCAAGCAAGAATTTTATGTGATCTTTCACCTAATTCGTAATATTTCTGTTTAGTTCTCATAATTACTTTTTCTTTACGATATGTCTGGAGTGTATTATATTGTAATTTTTTATTAACAAGTTGTCTTTGTTTTTCTTCTGTCATATATCTTTGAGATTCTTTTTCTAACTTTATGATATCTTTTTCCAATTGATCTATTTCTGCCATGTACTCCTTCTTAATTTTAGATGTATAACTTATAATCTGACCCCTTAAATATGCTTTCATCGCTTCCCATAATACAATTTTATCCTCAACTAAATGTAAATTTGTATCCAAAAACAAAATTGAATCTGTTTTTTCATAAAATCACAAAAATCTTGATGTTTTAATAAAATTGAATTAAATCTCCATCTATAGATCAATTCCTCCTTATCCATCATTATCATTGTCATTATCAAGGGGGAATGATCTGACTGTATTCTTGCTTTATATTCCACACTTTGCACTCTATCTTGAATATTTTTTGATAATAAAAAAACAATCCTTGAGTAAGTTTTATGTCTATTTGAATAAAATGAATAGTCTCTTTCTCTTGGATTAATTTTTCTCCATATACCAATCAGGTTTAAATCTTTCATTAATGATAAAGTTAGTTTTATTACTTTTGATTTTGTAGCAACTTTAGTTGACCTATCCAAAACTGGATCTAAACAAAAATTTAAATTTCCACCTATTAACATTTTATCATGTGCATCAGCCAAGTTCAAAAAAACTTCTTGTATGAATTTTGCATCATTCTTATTTGGTGCATAAGTGTTCATAAAAGTCCATAATTCTGAAAAAATTGATAATATATAATCACATATCTCCCCACAGAATCAATTATTACATTTTGTATTTTAATTGGTAAAGATTTATTAACCAAAATTGCAACTCCTCTCGATTTTGAATTAAATGAAGCTGCAATGACATTTCCAACCCAATCTCTCTTTAATTTCTTATGTTCTGTTTCTGTTAAATGTGTTTCTTGTAAAAAAGCTATATCTCCTTTCATTTTCTTTATATATGTTAAAACTCTTTCTTTTCACAGGTCCATTAATTCCATTAACATTAAAACTTAAAAAATTAAGTAAATTTATCATTCATAATACCTTGGGAACTCTTTAAAATTCTCCATGTTGCTATGAGTCTCTCCCCAACCATCCAGGCAAAAAAGAAGAAAAATAGAAGAAAGATAACTAATATATGAGAAAAAAACAAAATACCCCCCCACTAATGTTGCAAATAAAAAGAACACTACATTACCCCCCCCCCATTTTACGGGTCATGGCAATCGCCATGATTGTACACGTGAAACTCGCAGCCATCGATCAGGAGCTCCTCCAGCTCCCCCGCAAAAAAAAAGAAAATATATTAGTGAAGAAAAAAAAGAAAATAATTAATGTCTCTACTCCCAATTAATACTCCTCAACTATTTTTTTTCCTTATAAATGTCCGTCAAGTCCAACCTTGTTTCAGTCTTCATCATTAGTCCATTTCATTTCTATAATTCTTTACTCCTCTTCGTGGACATCAGGTAATTCTTGTACAAATTTCTCCGCTTTCCGGTAGTCAACGAAAAATCTTCTTTCTTCGTTATCCAGGAAAATTATCAATTTTGCTGGGTAGCTCAATAAAAATTTATAGCCCTTTTCCCATAAAGATTTTTTCACTGGATTAAATTCCTTCCGCCTCTTCAGAAAATCGTAATGTCTGGATAAAAAACCTCTTTTCCCTTCTATCATCAATGGCCCATTTCTCTTTTTAGCACCCTGAGTAGCTGCCTTCAAGATCATTTCTTTATCTTGGTACCTTAAGCATTTTATCAAAATTGATCTTGGATTTTGATCTTGTTGAGGTCTTGGTCTTAAAGCTCTGTGTGCTCTTTCAATTTCAATTACTTGGCTTCCTTCTTTCACTTCCAAAATTTTCGGAATCCATTCTTGAAAGAATTTTATTGGATTTTCTCCCTCTGTACCTTCCATAAGACCAACAATTTTGATATTATTT
This sequence comes from Hypanus sabinus, assembly GCF_030144855.1. Taxonomy (NCBI): domain Eukaryota; kingdom Metazoa; phylum Chordata; class Chondrichthyes; order Myliobatiformes; family Dasyatidae; genus Hypanus; species Hypanus sabinus. The sequence goes on along the minus strand of NC_082716.1, from coordinate 114,772,734 downwards.
TGTCTACTAGAGTTTTCAAGCGCATCTATTTTTTCCAACATCCATTTTCTTTCTATTGTCCAGGCAAGATTATTGTCTTCTATCTTATCTATTCTTTCAGTGTTTTCTTCCACGTTTACTTCCATCTCTTTAACTTTATTATCCATCTTCTTTTGTTTTTCCACCACATTATTGAGTGTATTCTGCATCCTTCTTATATCTGTTCTTATAGCTTTTAATTCATTCATCATATGTATCAGGATATCTTTTATGTCTCCTTTAATCTCCTCCTTCTTTTCCTCTTCTTCTTCCTCTGAATTTCCCAAAGGGTCTGATTCCACTTCCGATTCACTTCCAATTTCACTTCCAGCCGTAGTTGGGATTTGTAGTTTTGTTAATATCTGTTCATGCATACTTGTTTCTTCGCGCATGCGTTGTTCTTGCCATTTCTTCTTAGAGACCGCCGACATTGCTGCAACTTCCTGTCCCGCATCATCAGAAGTGCCATGCACTTCGCCGGGAGGAGATCCAACTTGAGTCTGAGGCTTTGCCGAGACGGTTACGCCTTTTTCCCCGCCGATTTGCGCAGTCTTCGAAGTAGTAGCTTTCTTCTGTTTCGGTTTAGGAGCCAAATCAAAAGATCATCCTGAGTTGCTTATAAATAGTTTCTAGTAGGTATGTGTTAACTCTTCTTCATTTAAACCCTAGTTCATTACTTTTTATGAGGGAGCTGGATTCCCAACGTCTCGATCCTACGTCATCACGTGACGCCCCCCCAAGCTAATCTACTCTCAACCCGAACCGGCAGCTTATAAGCCCCTGGCTTTAGCCAGTCAGTGCGAGAGTGTTAGGAAGTACTAGCAAGTCGCCATCGCTACCACAAGCCAGAGTTATCTAGTCCGCATCGGAGTGCTGGCAATTCACCTTCCTTCGCCAGAGTGGGTCCGGGCAAGGTCAAACTGCCAGGGGTGAGTTGAAGGTGGAATCTTGGCTTGACATTCATGCCCAGTGTCCATGTCTATGCCTCGAAGAAGAGTCCCAGCTCGGTGCCTGAGTTGAAGGCGGAGTCCTGGCTCGATGTTCATGCCCAGTGTCCATGTCTGTCACTCGAAGAAGAGTCCTGGCTCGGTGCCTGAGTTGAAGGCGGAGTCCTGGCTTGACATTCCTATCCTGTGGTTGAGTGTCCACGTTCTGACTGCGGCGATCCATGGTGTCCATGTTCTGGCTGTGGCGATTCAATGTCCTAGTCTCCAGGTCCAAGGTCCGCGGTGATCCAAGTTCCCAGTCTCCAGGTGCAAGTTCCCTGTCTCCGAGTCCGAGGTCTGCAGCGGTTCCAGTCCCCATGGTCCCAGTCATGGCCGCGATGATTCAATGTCCTAGTCTCCAGGTCCAAGGTCCGCGGTGATCCAAGTTCCCAGTCTCCAGGTGCAAGTTCCCTGTCTCCGAGTCCGAGGTCTGCAGCGGTTCCAGTCCCCATGGTCCCAGTCATGGCCGCGATGATTCAATGTCCTAGTCTCCAGGTCCAAGGTCCGCGGTGATCCAAGTTCCCAGTCTCCAGGTGCAAGTTCCCTGTCTCCGAGTCCGAGGTCTGCAGCGGTTCCAGTCCCCATGGTCCCAGTCATGGCCGCGATGATTCAAGGTCCTAGTCTCCAGGTCCAAGGTCCGCGGTGGTCCATGTTCCCAGTGTCTAAGTCATGGCCGTGGCGATCCAAGTCCCTAGTCTCCTAGTCCGAGGTTCGTGTTCCTCTTTGTCCTCCTTGATATCCCGGTTCTCTGTGTAGCGAGTAATAAACGCTATTTTATTGAACCCAAGAAAGACGTGTTTGTGTCCTGCTTGTGGGTCCTCTCCCAGCACCCTTGCCCCCATGGTGTGACAGTAGAATTCTCAAAATTACAGATGATATGGAGATTGCTAGAGTTGTGGTTAGTGTAGAAGATTGTCGTAGGTTACAACAGGACATGGACAGGATGCAGAACAGGTGCCAGATGAAGTTCAACACAGAAAAGTGTGAAGTGATTCACTTTGGAAGGATGAATTTGAAGGCTGAGTACAGGGTTAATAGCAGGATTGTTAGCAGTGTGGTGGAACAGAGGGATGTTAGGGTCCATATCCACAGATCCCACAATGTTTCTTCACACATTGATAGGCAGTTTAAGAAGACAAATTGGGTGTCAGCCTTCACTCCACTTGCCTGCAGGTCACACTAGGGCAAGGCGTTGTGCATACTTAGCACAACCCCTGCCCCCACCCTGATCGGCGTGACCTGAAGCCATGGGATCAGGGGGTGGGTGGTCTGATGAGCAGCCACTGTATGTCACAGGTTCCGCTAATGTGTCCACTGACACCAGGCAGGCAATCTCTGGAGAGTATTGCTACTGCCCAGAAGGTGGCAAAGACAAACCACCTCAGTAGAAAAATTTGCTGAGCAATCATGCTCATGGAAAGGCCATGATCACCTACATCATGTGACACAGTACCCGACGAACTAACAGACAAATATAAACTGAGACTTGTTGACTGTAAGTGATTTAGATGGTGCAGAATTTGTTAGGTGCATCTTAGTTCAATATGTGTAATGTCCAACCAGTGGAGGGCCTGTTCTGCATCTGCTGTTGGGTAATGATCCTGGCCAGCTAACTGAATAGTCAACACAACACCTCTCACCCCCGTCACTATTTACACCTTCCCACTCACCTGGATCCACCTCTCACCCCAGCTCTTGCCCCATACCCACCCCTCACCTCTTTTCTCTATTTCCCATCCACTGTCAGTCCAGAGGGAGGGTCTTGGCCTGAAACTGAGAGGCCGAGTGGTCTCCTCCTACTTCTCAGAGATACATCAGACTCCGGCCGCAGGAGTCGCTTCACAAACACCCACAACTTCCCTCGGAGGGAATCGGATTTGGGATTTGTTCCGCTTTCATGGGGAGTTTGACCCGGACGGAGAAATGAACTGAGCGGTGGTAAACGCCCTCTTGGTTGGTCCACCTCTGCGACTGGTTGTAACCAGTGATTGACATTCCTGCGCACCAATGGGAATAGCTCCTGAGCTTTGGTTTTCAGCGGTGGGGAAGGACTGGTCACGTGATTAGTCGCCCAGCCATTAAACCGACAAAGCTCGAGCTCACCAGTGTGTGGGTGATGTAAGACACCGCGCACGTGAGGGCAGATACCAGTGTGCGGTGCCCATGTGTGGCGTCAAGCGCGTGGGGGAGCACTTGTATTTAAAAACACCTTAATGGACGTTTCTTATGATTTCAGTGGGACAATAACATTAATCATGGGTTTCATCACTGAATCCAGTGTTGTGTAATGGAAAGTCCCCGTTACGTGTCCGTTTGTGCCGTGTTGTTGGTGGAGTGGACAATGTGCTGTTTGTCTCAATTCGGGTCACAACACCAGAATTGCCAGCAGGGTCCACACACAGTGTATTTGTCAACAGAAAACCTCTCTTCCCTGCAAACTACTGATAAACTTACTATCTTGACAATATGGACCAGAGATATCCCTTCTTCTCAGAGTCAGGGAATCACTGAGACAGCTGATCGCTGAGAGGAATTATATTGATTGGTCATTAAAGTTCACCCAATTTCATTTGGACAAATTTTATTTGGAGTTTGGGGTGTCACGGTCAAAGGGCCAGACGGCTGAACTCTCTCCGTTGTCCAAATATCCTTCCAGGTGAGGTGACACTTCACCTGTGAATCTTCCGGGGCTGCCTATTGTGTCAATTGCTCCCGATGCGGCCGCCTCTACACCGGTGACACCAGCTCCTCCGCAGTTGTGCGAGGTAGGGTTGTTCTTTTTAGGGGGATCGATGTTATTGTTCCCTTTTGTGTGGGAGGGGTGGGTTTTGGGGGTTGATGATCGGGATGCTGTTCTTTTTTATGCGGGGGTGGGGTGGGAGTTTGATTTTTCTCTCTGAACGACTTTCATGTTCTTACTTTGTTTCGTGGCTCTCTGGAGAAAAAAAACTCAGGAGTTCTTTACAAATACATGCTTTGATAACAAGTTAACTTTTGAACTATCCTTCCCAGTGTCCAAACATTCCCATTCCACTTCCGACCTGCCAAGATGAGGCCACCCTCAGGGTCCAGGATCAACACCTCATGTTCCGTCAGAGTACCACCCCCACATTCTGATGGCATGAATATCGATTGCTCCTTCCAGTGATCAAATCTCTCCCTCTCCCCTTCCTCCCACTCCCTCTCTTCCTCAATGACTTTTCACGTCCTCTCACCTGCTTGTCACTTCTCTCTGGGTCCACTGCTCCATCCCTTTCTCCTATTCTCCACTCTCCTCTCCTATTAGACTCTATTTTCTTCTGCTCTTGAGCTTTCCCACCTACCTGGCTTCACCTATCACCTTCCAGCTAGACATTTCCACACCCGGCCCGATTTTATTCAGATATTTCCCCCATTCCATCTCAGTTCGGAAGGAGGGTTCAACTAGAAACGTCGACTGTTGACATTTTTCGATAGATGCTGCCCAGCCTTTCCGCCAACATTTTGTTTGTGTTGCTCTGGATTTCCAGCATCTGCAGACCGTCGTGTTTGTGACTGACTTCATCATTGTCCCTCTCACCTCCGGCCACTGGTGGCGCTGCGGAGAACCTCCTGCTAAACGCATGCGCGGTGCCGACTGCAGCTGTTGCCGGTATGTTTCGTATTCGGGCGCGGTGAGTTAGGGGCCTTTCCCGGGGTTTTGTTAAAATGGTCCGGTTGCATTGGGACAAAAGGGCCGGGCCCGAGCTCTGCCGGACGGCTGGAGCAGGGGTGTAGTGCCAATTGTTTTTGGTGCCGGAACTGTACGATGGGTTATTGATAAGTTCGTGGCCTAAAGGCAGAAGGCCTAAAGTTATACAGCTCTCGGTGCCTGCACGTGCAATTCAACTGAGTGATTATGCAGAAAATTTGAATTTAATAACTTTTGTGGTATTTCTGTTTCAGATAATTGAAAATTGCTAGTCCTTCTAAAATTGACTCTTTCCATCTTAGGCCACAAACTTATAAATCGCCGCTGGTATGTCACATACATTTCGTTACTGGGCAACTTCCTTGCCCCATTCATGTAATGAGCAGGTACAGTGTGAATGAATAGGGCTTTTTATAATGTCAAGTACTAAACCAAGGTGAAAGAAATATATGAATTCCAGAACTCCACAGAAATATAGTGATAGTTAAGGCATTAACAAGATTTTATCATATCAGTCCATTTCAGTATATAACTAGTACAATTAAACATTTAATAATATAACAAAGTATTGCACGGTTGCACTCACTAATTATCATAAAATATAATTATCAAGCATGGTAAGAAAAAGATGGTAATCGTGTATTTTACCAATTTAAAAGTAACTATCTACTTATCAAATGCCACCAATGAGAAGTTTCACAATAATTACCACAAAGGTTCAGGCGTAATATGTGCTCGGGGGTCTGAAGTAACATATTCTGGTGTCTGAGCCGTGATGTGACATACGGCTCAGGATTCCACTGAACTAGAGGAGGTCTGTGTGGTTTAACAAACATAACTGATCTATGAGAATCCTTGAGTGTGTTGTTGTTATCAAGTTCATGTGACTGAATCCTCTCTCAGACTCAGCAGTACTAATAGGAATAACTTGTGAACAGCTCAGTACTGGGAATAAATCTTAGGGGATGCGGCTTTTTACGATCCTCCACATAATCTCTGAACGCATTTATTACGGAGGAAGAAGTAAGTTTAAACCTCTTACAGAAAGATGATATTGCATCTTCTCCATAATTAGGCGTTATTTCAGCAGGCCAGTTTTCTTTATCAAGGACACACATTTCATTTATCAGGGATTTGTACATCCTTTGAGGTTTAGAAGTTTGAGAACCTTTCAAGGATGTTGCCATGAAGATACGGTGCTGCAAATTGTTTATAAGAGTAGTAAGAAACTGTAGATAATTAATGGAGACAATTTTGTTTTTGCATGTTAAGGTAATTTCTTCAAACTTGTCCTTTTTAACTGTCTCTTGAGCTTCCAGACTTTTTGTACCAGGTTGCTCTTTCAGTCCATGCAGTGATCTTATGGTCTGTTGGATCAGTTTGTCTCCATAAACAATCATAGTAGTGCATTTCTGAAAACACTCTGACAGCAAACCAAGTTCATGCAAAAAGTCATATGTCAGAGCTAAGTCCAATAGAAACTGTTCTGTAGAGTCTTTTCAACAGACCTTCATAGGTTTTTCAATCACTCCCAGATCTTGTTTCATCCTTCATTGCTTTTTGGAAATGAAAAAACAGTGCTTCATCATTTTGCCACACTGCTGAAATGAGCTAGCTATGCACCTGGTGCCCAGAACATGGCCTATTTTGTAAATTTGCTGTTCTAGTTGAGAGGCACATTCAGACAGTTCCTTTTGATTTAGTGATCGACTGTAAACAGAGTGCAATTTGTCCATAAACGATTGAAAATGATTTATTCCATGAACTTCTCTCACCGAATCACTGACTGCAAGTTCTGATCTGTGATTAAGACAGTGCCAAATTGTCACATTAGGGTAATGTTCTTTGAGAATTGTAGCAACACCAGATTTGACACCAAGCATTACGCTCGCCCCATTACTAGCAAATGTTACAAGGCAAACACGAGGAAATCTGCAGGTGTTGGAAATTAAAACAACACACACAAAATGCTGGTGGAACACAGCAGGCCAGGCAGCATCTATAGGGAGAAGCAATGTCGACGTTTTGGGCCAAGACCCTTCGTTTGTTTATTTCCACAGAGTGGTGGGTAGCTGGAGCGCTCTGTCTGGGGTGATGGGAGACCCCAACAGTCACATGATCCTGTTTGACCCTCCCATTTAACGGCAGATGTAACAATCACTTCCCGCATGCTCACTGTCTCTGGATGGGCGGTGTTTTCCTTTCCGCTCAGTGCTGAAGTGGATCATCTGGGATTGGGAAAGTGCCCTCACTTCCTGCGTCTGGGACCTGGGGGGTCGGGATGACTGTTTGTGGGCCGAAGATATCACTTTCCCATCGGTGAGTATTGAGACCAGTCCTGAGCGGGGAGATCTGATGTTGGCTGTGAGCCCTGAACTGTGGGCCAGTTACTCATTTAGTACCCAGTTATCTGGGCTCATCAAAAATGTGTAGACTTCATTTAATCTGCATTGAATGATCCAAACCAGGAGCCCAGGCTGTCGTCTATTTCCACAGAATTGAAATGGGAGACCCACCAACAGGTCATGTGAGGCTGTGCGCTGCAGATCTGCCCCGCCCTCTGCTTTGTGACGCAAGATCACATGGTGTGTATACACAGTCCCCGGGTGGGTGGTGATGCTTCCTTCATGTTGTGTTGGGAAATCTGATGTTGGCCACTGAGTCCCATTAACTTGCTCCAACTCTCCTCGCTTCTTGAGGCTCCTCACATTTGTCCTTGAGCTTTATGGCTGTTGTGTCTTCTCCCCGATTAGGGTGGGTGAGAAAGGAGAATGTTCCAGGTTGTGGGGACCTTTGATTTCACTGCCTGCTGTACCGAGGGACTGGGAAGTCTAGGAGGGAGAGTGGTTTCTGTGATGTGCTGATCTGTATTCAAAGATCTCTGTCGTTCCTCACAATCACGGGCAGAGCAATTACCATGCAAGTGTGAAGTGTCTGGATGGGAAACTTTCTATACTGTGTTGATAAAAATTTGGTGAGGGTCAAAGTATATATGGTAGATTTCTTATTGTTTGTTCTAACTTTGTCATTTTAGAATCTTTTATACAGTAGTATGTACTATAAATTCAGTATGCTGGAGGACCATCAGCGATTGTCCTTGATCCCTTCTCCAGGTTCCATCTGCTCATCCCTGCCCAACTGGGTCAACCTCCGTCCAGCCTGTATCCCACCGCCTCAATGTTATCTATCAGCAATCTTTCTTCTAACCTTTGTCTTCATTGTGAAGTGTTCTTTTGCACCTTTGGCCTCACAGTTATTTCCAAAATCGGTTTTTGTTAGCTGGAATGCCAGAGGGTCATCAGGTACCAGTTCTGATGTGCATTGGTGTGGAGGTGCTAGTTTTTGAACTCTGACTGGCTGACACACTGCAGCATTTCACTGTCAGCAAAGAGTACTGAGAGAGTTGATGCTTGGGCTATAATCCTGTGATACATTCCAGGCATATGGAACTGTTATTGTTTTGGCTTTGAGTTTGGTTAGTGCTTCTACAGGTGGGGCTAGATGGTCGTTCTTCTACATTGAAGTAGAAATTTTGAGCAGCTGGACATTGGTTGTGGGGAAACCCTGGATTGCACTACCCAGTGTGAGATGCGGGGTTGATGTGTGAGACTGTCAGGGTCGGTGAGTGGCCGATTCAGCTGTGTAACTCTGTGAGGTTGGGTCCTGAGATAACACAGTTTTTGATCCAGGTAAAATGGACTCAGAGATTGGGCTGCTAGGGTTTATGAGGTGTTGAGTGAGTATTTCTGGTCTGGGATCAGATATTTGTTTCTGGAGTTCCTTTGGAAGCAATGACTGCTAATCTGAGGAGAGGATGAGTTCCCATTCCATCCTGACAGGGAGAGGCTATGAGTAAATGGGCTGTTCCTTGTTTACACAGTAGAAATAGACCCGTGAGTTTGGTGTTCAAACTGTGTTTGGAAATCCCCCCCCCTCACTGTCACCTGTCTGCCAATTGGTGGACATCAAGCAGAATCTCAAGTTACTGGAGATCTGCACTAAAATCTGAAAATGTTTGTAAAACCTGAATTGTAAAGTTTGTTCCTCTCCCCACAGCTGTTCCTTACCTGCTGAGCGTTTATGGTAATTCCAGTTTCTTTTTATTACATTCACCCTGAAATGGTTTATATTTCCTGAAATAGACCTGTTTTAACCTGGTAATGGAGTGGCCTGTTCTGTGATAGTAGAACAGTAAAGAAAGCACAATATTTCCCTGTAAGTTGTAAGAAAGGCAGGACCTCCAGGGTGACAATCTCGGGATTGCTACCTGTGCCACGTGCGAGTGAGGCGAAGAATAGAATGATTATGCACATTAATACGAGCATGGTGCAGGAAGGAAGGGTTCAGGTTTTTGGATAATTGGTCTTTGTTCTAGGGACATTGGGATCTGTTTCGAAGGGATGGTCTACATCTGAACCGGAGGGGTACTAATATTCTTGCAGGAGTATTTGCCAGTGCTGCTCGGGGGGGGGGGGGGGGGGGTTTAAACTAGATGTGCAGGGGGCAGGGATCCAGATCCAGAGGGTTGGTCAGAAGGTGCATGGGGTTAAATGTGTACAAGGTTTGGGTGATCTTGAGAAGGTCATCAAAATTCAGGGTGCAATTTGCCCGATGGAAGTTCAAGGAGCTGGGTTAGGTATAGTAGACAGTGTTTTAAGCAAAGAGAGGAGGAATGGGCTAAGAATTCTATACTTGAATGCGCGTAGTGTCAGAAATAAGACAGATGAGCTTGAAGCTCAGATGAAAATGGGGAACTACGATATTGTTGGGGTAACGGAGACATGGCTGCAAGGGGATCAGGCCTGGGAATTGAGTGTACCAGGGTATACGTGCTATCGTAGAGACAGAAATATGGGAAGAGGGGGTGGGGTGGCCCTGTTGGTGAGAAATGAGATTCAGTCCTTAGCAAGAGGTGACTTGGGAACAGGGGAAGTAGAGTCTGTGTGGATTGAGCTGAGGAACAGTAAGGGTAAAAAGACCCTAATGGGTGTTGTGTACAGGCCCCCAAACAGTAGCGTGGATATTGGGTACAAGTTGATTAGGGAGTTAACATTGGCATGTGCTAAAGGTAATGCAGTCGTAATGGGAGATTTCAACATGCAGGTGAACTGGGAGAATCAGGTAGGTGCTGGACCCCAGGATAGGGAGTTTGTGGAGTGTCTAAGGGATGTATTTTTGGAACAGCTTGTGCTTGAGCCAACCAGGAACGAGGCTATTTTGGACCTGGTGATGTGTAACGAACAGGAATTGATAAGTGATCTTGAAGTAAAGGAGCCATTAGGAAGTAGTGATCATAACATGATAAGTTTTTATCTACAATTTGAGAGGGATAGGGGCAGATCAGAGGTGTCAGTGTTGCAATTAAATAAAGGAGACTACGGAGCCATGAGGGATGAGCTGGCCAAAGTTAAATGGGCGGATGCCCTGGCAGGAAAGACAGTGGATCAGCAGTGGCAGATATTCTTGCGCATAATACAGAAGATGCGAATGCAGTTCATTCCAATGAGAAGGAAGGATTCAAAGAGGGGGAAGGGGCCACAGTGGTTGACAAAGGAAGTCAGAGATTGTATAGCATTAAAGAAAAAGAAGTATGACAGGGCTAAGATGAGTGGGAATACAGATGATTGGGAAAGTTTTAAGGAACAGCAGATCTTAACTAAAAATGCAATACGGAGAGAAAAAATCAGGTATGAGCTCAGTCTAGCCAGGAATATAAAAGGGGATAGCAAAAGCTTTTTTAGCTATGTGAAGAGAAAGAAGATAGTTAAGAACAATGTTGGCCCCTTGAAGAATGAATTGGGAGAAATTGTTATGGGAAACAGGGAAATGGCAACAGAATTTAATGCATACTTTAGATCTGTCTTCACCAGGGAGGACACAAGCAATCTCCCAGATGTATGGATGGGCCAGGGTCATAAGATATCAGAGGAATTGAGACAGATTGACATTAGGAAAGAAACTGTGATGGGTAGACTGGTAGGACTGAAGGCTAATAAATCCCCGGGTCCAGATGGTCTGCATCCGAGGGTTCTAAAAGAGGTGGCTCAGGAAATTGCGGATGCATTGGTAATCATTTTCCAATGTTCCTTAGATTTAGGATCAGTTCCTGAAGATTGGAGAGTGGCTAATGTTGTTCCACTTTTCAAGAAGGGAGGGAAGGAGAAAACGGAGAAGTATCGCCCTGTTAGCCTAACGTCAGTCGTGGGGAAGATGCTTGAGTCCATTATTAAGGACGAAATAATGGCACATCTAGATGGCAGAAATAGGATTAGGCCGAGCCAGCATGGATTTACCAAGGGCAAATCATGCTTGACTAATCTGTTGGAGTTTTTTGAGGGTGTAACAAGGATGTTAGACGAGGGTAAGCCAGTAGATGTTGTGTACCTAGATTTTCAGAAGGCATTCGATAAGGTGCCACATAGGAGACTGGTGAGTAAAATCAGAGCTCATGGCATTGGGGGCAGGGTTTCAACATGGATAGAAAACTGGTTGGCAGATAGAAAGCAAAGGGTAGCAGTGAATGGGTGTTTCTCAGACTGGCTGGAGGTGACTAGTGGGGTACCACAGGGCTCTGTATTGGGACCACAGCTCTTTACGATTTATGTCAATGATTTAGATGAGGGCATTGAAAACTATATCAGCAAGTTTGCTGACGATACTAAACTGGGTGGCAGTGTGACATGCGAAGAGGACGTTAGGAGAATACAGGGAGACTTGGATAGGCTGAGTGAGTGGGCAGATACTTGGCAGATGTCATTCAATGTGAATAAATGTGAAGTTATCCACTTTGGAAGCAGGAACAAGAGGGCAGAGTATTGTCTGAACGGTGTCGAGTTAGGTAAGGGAGAAATGCAAAGAGACCTAGGAGTCCTAGTTCACCAGTCAATGAAGGTGAATGAGCAAGTGCAACAGGCAGTGAAGAGGGCAAATGGAATGTTGGCCTTTGTTACAAGGGGAATTGAATACAAGAGCAAGGATGTTCTTTTGCATTTGTACAGGGCCCTGGTGAGACAACACCTGGAATATTGTGTACAGTTTTGGTCTCCAGGTTTAAGGAAGGACATTCTGGCAATTGAGGAAGTGCAGCGTAGATTCACTAGGTTGATTCCTGGGATGGCAGGGCTGTCTTACGCAGAGAGATTGGAGAGATTGGGCTTGTACACGCTGGAATTGAGGAGATTGAGAGGGGATCTGATTGAAACGTTTAAGATAATTAAAGGATTTGATAGGATTGAGGCAGGAAATATGTTCCAGATGTTGGGAGAGTCCAGTACCAGAGGGCATGGATTGAGAATAAGAGGTCAGTTATTTAAAACAGAGTTGAGGAAGAGCTTCTTCTCCCAGAGAGTTGTGGAGGTGTGGAATGCACTGCCTCGGAAGACGGTGGAGGCCAATTCTCTGGATGCTTTCAAGAAGGAGCTGGATAGATATCTGATGGATAGGGGAATCAAGGGATATGGGGACAAGGCAGGGACTGGGTATTGATAGTGAATGATCAGCCATGATCTCAGAATGGCGGTGCAGACTCGAGGGGCCGAATGGTCTACTTCTACACCTATTGTCTATTGTCTAAGTTATCCTGGTACCAGTTTTCTGTTATTCCTGGAAATGTGTTCAGTACAGTTGTTGCTAACGAGGTTTACACGAATAATCTCAGGAATGATCGGCTTTATGTATGAGGGGCATTTGATGATTCTGGACGTGCTCAATGGAGTTCAGAGGGACGGTGGGGGTAGTGGGGGGATGTATGGTTGTAAACCTACCAAATGCTGAAAAGCCTGGATACAGCGGACATGAAGAGGATGTTTCCATTTGACAGAGAGTCTGTGATCTGAAAGCACAGTCTCAGAATAAAGAAGCTTTCTTTTAAAACTGAGATGACAAAAATTTTGGGGCGAAGAAATGTCTGATCTGTGGAATTTGTTGCCGTAGAGGTTGGTTGAGGTTGCCGTTTGGGTACATAAATGACAGAGATTAATATATTCATGATTGCTAAGTAGCTTCAGGGTGACAGGAGGAAGGCAGGATTATAGTGTTGGAATAAAAATCAGCCATGGTTGAATGGTGGGGCAGACCAGATGGATCGAATCACCTAATTCTCTTCCTGTGTCTTATGTCTTACCATGACTCAATGATGGCTCCTTCTTAACCCTTTTCGTTTTGTGACGTGTGAGGGAAAATAAAAGATTGTTCACTGAGATCATTATATCTGCCTTCAACATTTAAATTTCAGTGAGTTTTGTTCTTAGTAACATTAAGCAGAAATGTTTGGTCCTCCTTTCTATTGTTAATGCGCTTCATTATCTTTCATTTTAAAGTTAGACCTGGGGTAAGAGATTAATTGGAAGAAAAACCCCAACTGGAAGCAAACCACGACTGAAGACGGGGGAACAGCAACAAGTGAACCAGCCCAAGTATAGACAGCATCAACTGGAGAGGACCTATCTGACTTGGGAGATTCCAGTGATTCAGTCAGGAGAAAGTTTGGTGAGTCTCACTTACTCAAACTCTGGTCCTTTAGAGATTACATACCTGTACACTGGAAAGTAGGAACCAGTTGGAGTGAGACTGAATGTGCCCAGAAGAACCAGTTATGCCTCTGTCAAACCCAGCTGCAATCACTCAAGTTCTGGAAATGTGCTTCCAGCAGCCCAGCCCTTTAAAACCACTCCCATTCTGTGGAAGTCGAATTCAGGTAAAGTCACTCAGAGACCGTATAAGTACAAACTCTTTATTCCATGCACCTGGGACTTACTCAGTTAGTCACTCAAACAGGAACAGTCTATGACAACTAACTGACTAACAATTCCCCTTACACCACAGATATATCCATCCAGATACCCCCCGCACAAGACAGGCTGGAGCCAAAGTTATTTACTACATGAGAGCCTCTAAAGACAAGTTTCAAAATAGTCATAATGGCTTACACACACAGAACAGACTGAAGCTGTCCTATCTCTACGCACGAGTGCACAAGGAGTTAAGCATCCTGAAGCATCAGCTAGCTTTCCTTGAGAAGAAATATGGGTCAGCATGGTTTAGCACATCTATTGATCATCAGTTTCTTTCAGAAAATCAGGCTGCTATTGTTTAACGAAGTGTTAACTCTTTTACGTACTTTATCATTCCTTCCTTTTGATCATTACATGATCAACAAAGCAGCAATTTTTTTTTACAGAGAAAGTGCCTGATTACAGCATTGACTTATCAGTGGGTAAAAGCAGTGTACAACAGTAAATATAACAATGATATGTGCAACTTTTAGGCCATAATGCAATATCATGCCCCACATGTTACCAGACAGGCCTTCGAAGACCGCCATTTCAATGGTTCGGTGAACCCCTGTAAATCCTGCCCTACTTGATGCTGTCAGTCTCCTTGGCAATGTGCTCGTAGAGAGATGTAGTGTTAGTAAACTCATCAGGGATATAGGTGCAGCATTCTGTGTCGATAATAGCGCAAGTTCCCCCTTTCTCAGCTAGGATAAAATCCAAAGCCATACGATACTGCAGGACTGTTTGCCAGATTGCAATCATTTCAGTGGTTATTTCTGTTACTTGGGCCTGTGTTTCTTTCAGGGCCCCTGCAGTATTGTGGCTAGCTCCTCAAGTGCTGTAGCCAAATTGATTATCTCTCGTGAATTCTTGGCTACTTCATAGGAGAAAAAAGTGATCATCCAAAATCGCTCAGTCTCAGTTATTCCTTTGTGCTGCTGGTCACCTGTAAGTGTGGCCAGGATAAATGTTTCCCAGTATAGGAAGTTTCATTTGGTGAGGGCCTGAGATACCATCCCTCAAAACACTGACAGCCACAGTCACCTCTGACTGGACCACAGTTCCTCATCTCACTTCCCCCGGGTGTTATTTGAGAAAGCCCAGGCTAAGAGTTCTTCACTCTGGTTAAGCGGGATTACTGACATTAGAATCATAGTTTTAACATGTTGTGGAATTTTGGCACAAACCCAGCAGGCCCCTAGTTCTACCTGTTTGGCATTGGTGTGACAGAGAGACAGAAAAGTGTTAACATAGGGGCCACTGGATGTTGGGGTGAGCCCTCCAAAGACGTAAACACGAACACCACTATCAAACTATATGTTTTCCTTTAGTCCGACAGAGTCCTTCTACTCACTTCCTTCAGTAACATGTTCGCAGTCTGTTCGATGTGTCCACTGAGATTGCCCATTCAGTTTCACAGCAGTGACAGTGGTCAGTAGCACCTGATATGGTCCTCTCCACCGAGGTCTGAGTTTCCCTCAATCCCAGTTCTTGATCAGGACAAAATTCCCAGGTTCTGTGGTGGGATAGTCACTCCTCTCTGCGGGATAATTCTCTTCTTTGTAAGCCTGTCGTATCTGTGAATGTAATGCTTGGAGAATTTTGGTTAGTTGGCATATATACTTCCCCATCTGTTCCCCTGGGGTATGCATATCCAATTTTGCTGGTAGACCTTCTGTGAGCAATGGTACTCAAGGTCTTCATCCCCAGAGTGTCCTCATGGACTGTCCAAAAATGATTTCAGTTGGTGACAACCCTGTTTTCCCCTGTGGGGTAACCCTCATGTGGAATAGGGCTAACGGTAAGACCTTCAACCAAGTGAGTCCAGTCTCTGCTGTTAGTTTGGCCAATTTACTCTTCAGAGTGCCATTGGCTCTTTCCACTATACCAGTGGCCCGTGGGTGGTGTACACAGAGGCATTGTTGCTTGATAACTAGTTCATTACATACCCCTTCATTTACTTTCGCCACAAAGTGTGGGCCATTGTCAGAGCTCTGCATCTCTGTCAGGCCGTACCTGGGAGTTATTTCCCGTAATAATACCTTCACAACAGTCATAGCAGTATTATTGGTAGTTGGAGTAGCTTCAATCCATCTACTAAACACATCTATAATAACTAAGCTGTATCTATAGCAATGTACTCTAGGCAGTATAATAAAATCAACTTGTAGACAAGAAAAAGGTCCACCTGTCAAGGGAGTCACAGCTGGTGTTCGGGTACAGATTACCAACCATTCCCTCTCCCAAGTGTGTACAATTATGTATATAATCGACCAATATTGGTAAAAACTGTGTAGGAACACAAACCTGTCCCGCTGGAGTGATCCAAAAACCTAGGTCGGGGTCCTTCTGGCACCCCATCTGGGACCACAGTTTGCGCTCCTTCTCAGAGACGTCCCCCTGAAAAGTACATACCTCCCGCATGTCTGGTAAACCCGTTCTGCTTAAGTCACGGAAGGTTGCTTGACGGGAACTCGAGGGGATGGCAACTACTGAGGATTGTGCCGCACTTTTCACTGTCTTATTTGCTAAAGCATTGCCTTTAATGACCCAGTCGAAAATGCGGGTGTGGGCTGCACATTTAATAATACCCAAAACTCGCATTAGGGTTAAGTTGTTTACAAAGATGGCATTACTAATGGCGTGGCCAGAGGAAGTCAGGAATCCCCATGTTCCCAGAGATCCCATAGTCATGTACAATTCCAAATGCATAACTGGAGTCTGTGTAAACATTCGCACTTTTGTCTGTGGCTAGGATACAGGCACGAGTCAAATCAAACAGCTCAGCCTTCTGGGCACAGACAGCTGCTTCAAAAGAAGCCTGCTCAATTACTTCACTGTCCGTCAATATCCCATAGACAGAATATCGTTTTCCTGCTGGATCCGCAAAAGAGCTTCCATCCTCGTAAAATGTTGCTTCGGGTTGAGGGGGTATTGCGTAAGGGATGGGAGAGTCTGTCCTTTCAAGGTGATTCGGATGGGGGTTGTTGGTGCAGCCGACTTCATGGCCTGAAATTGCCCAGAGATGGGGTACAACGTCTTAGGTTCAGTCAATATTAAGAGAATGTCTTACCAGATGTCCTGTCTTCATCTCAGACTCCTTCCAGTATCGGAATTGTCCGGCGCCTAAGTCTTACCAGTCTCCCTTGGTGCTGGAGGCTTGTTTCATCAGGGTTTAGGCAAGGAACCCTAGGCTCTTTGGCTTGAACCCAGGGGAAACCCTAACGGTGGTATGGGGAACCACCAGTCCTGTCTGTCGCCAAAGGAATTCCAGAACTTTGGCCAGTAATGCACTGCTCTTATCTACCTTTAACCTGTCCAATTGCTGTAACGTGGAACTTCTGTCCCTCGAAGGCTGCATAATATTGGCTTTTCTCAGTTGAGCACCCTGTCACATGAGGGTTGGCCGCTGGCGGAAGGGGTTCAAACATAGTGGAGTCCAGATTAACTGCCCACCACCGGGGGGGGGGAGTCAGAAACTGGGGAAGCTGGCTATGCGAGTACGTGTGTTCCGTGCCTTCGAACCCAGACAGAGTGATTGTAGTGTCTGATAGCTGGAATCCCTTTTCCGATACTATTTCCTGATCAAGAGTGTTTGTGGTTGCCCTATATCAATCATAAACTGAATTGTAAGCCCCGCAAATTACAACATTACATTGGGCTCTTCCTGAGGTGTGGTACTCACGGTAGGAAGCTTCCTTGCCTGTCAATTTCTAAACAGGTTGTTGTCCCCACCTGTCCTTTAGTAGGTTTTTGTTCCCATTTCTGATCCCCAGATATAGCCCACTTGCATCCTCCTTCCAGCTGAACATATTCACCTTTAATCTTAGTTCCCTTCAGGGTTGATTGGGATTCGATAGCCGTGTCCCAATAATATGTCAAAGCTCGTCACATTCGATTTCGGTCATTGTTCAGCTAATCCATATTATTTGTTTTAATCATGTTGGCTACCTTAGTTGGTAAGCATTGGAGCAGTAAGGCATTAAACTGGGGGGACAGATTCCCATCATTAAAGGCTTGGTCTCCTGCGAAAGTGCTGTAACAGGCCACAAATGGCTCCCAATAGTTGGGTCCCAATTCCAGGTTTAGGTTTGCATTCACGTACTTTAGTGATGTTCACAGGTTGCCGTAAAGCCCTTTCCAAGGCTTGAATCTGGTCTGTCTGTTCATTCTCATTATGGTTTCCTGCCTGTAACTCCTGATAGGTTGGTGTCTCAATTCTGCCTTCCACTTCCGTCCCTCATCAGCTGAGAGAATCATGCAGTAGAGACCGAATAAATCTTGTACTGTGGACATACTGAACAAACTGTGCTGTGTTTCCTTTTTCTGTCTGTGGCCTGATTCATGATCATTATCATTTCTTGAGGCTTTCAGGGTACATACACAGGAATTACTGAGGGCTGTCCCTCCTCCTGCTCGTGGATTGGGCAGCATTTGGGTGGGCAGTTGTCTTGGTGGAGACATTAACTCTGGGGTTTTATTGGATTCTGCCCTCCCTGTCTCGGAATAATCCTCGGTATTCCCTTTTTGGATCTCAGGGTATAGGGACCTCCCCTTCCCTGCCACTGCTGTTTTACCCGAGTGGCCACTGTATCTGAGTACTGGGAGGATTGGGGTTCGGAGGCATTGGGTACACTTGGCCCCTGGTAAGGTGGAGTGGTGGGGGTTAAGGTGGGCGCCCACTCCTCATCACGTTCACTGTCCTCAAACAGGGTTGGTATGCCAGACATGGATTCGGGATCCCCTGTTTCCCTATCCGCTAGAACTTTGGACTGATGTTCCTGCCCTTCTCTCCTATCTAGGCTGCCCTTGATTTGCTTACATTGTTCTTCCTGCTGTTGTTTTCAGCGCCCATCCACCCATTCACGTTCCGTTTTTAGTGTCTCCCAACCTTTGGAATTCCTTCTGCAGTATATACCTCTATCCCTTTATCACATGCATTATTCCTTCAACTTGCTAATAATATACTGTTCCACTTTACTTCTGCCTTTTCCTTCCATTCACTTTTCAATAATTTCCACTTCTTTCCACAGTTCTTTTTCCACATCAAATTTACTGCTTGTTTTCATGAGGTATAACCCAGGTTCCCCGCGCAGTGGCCACATTTTGTTCCCCAATTTCTTATTCAGCGCTGCACTCAACATCCGCAAATCTTTTTTCTTGTCTGGAAAACTCTCACACATATTGTGTCGGGCTGTTCCTGGCCCACTCGTATCAATCAACTGCAATTGATCCATGTTCACTAAGTAATTTACCCGGCACAAATCCACCTGCTTAATTAACAGTCAGATAAATTTACTCTGCAGGCACCTCCTGCCCACTTCATAAATTTACCCTGCTGGCACCTCCTACTCAATTGATAAATTTACTCGGCACATCTGCCTCCTGCCCACTTAGTAAAATTTGCCTGCCTTATACGAGTCTCCCGACAGATTCTTTCCCAATCCTGTCAAGGTATTTAATCAGCCTTGGACAAGAGACTGTACCTCTAAAAGAACTAACAGAGATTGACAAAAGGTAAAATACCTTTTGGGTGCCTGGTCAGTCCCCGCAGTCCCCAGAGTGGTCCAGCCGCATACTCAGCCTGTCTGCTTGGGATCCTGTTCGTGATGCTGAATGTTAAAGTTGAATCTGAATAAAACTCAGGAGACCAGATTCTTAACATCACCAGAAGTTATTGCGCATTCTCCTACAGGAGTTTGAGACCCAGTTGTCAAAGGGAAGGCACATAAGCACTGCCACCATCTGACAAGTGGACTGACTTAGTTAGTTTACAGACGTATATTTATACATGGTGAGCCCCATAAATTACTATTGCAAGATAATATTTGAACTGGTTAGTCCACCAAGTCTGTTGGTGCAAAACTTAATTACTTAGATAAGAGAGTTCGCGAAATCAAGGTTTTAACTACAGGTGGATGTACTGTCCAGTACTTATCAGGTATTCCCTTTGCAAGGCCCTGACTTAATTACATTCCTGTTCTTATTGGCGAGTCCTCCTCCCTTTACTCAAATGAGGGTACAATGTATAATGTTATCAACTAACAAGGTTACAATGTATAATGATATCAGCTCTCAATGTGTCTCTCTGCAAGCCGCAGAGCTGGTAATGAGCCTTTCTTACCAAACCGCTGAAGACAGAGTTTTCTTCAGTTCAAAAATTCCTATTCAGTCTCAATTATTTCTTTAGCCAGAGGTTACATAGGTTCAAAATGATTTTTTAAAATATCCTTAATTCCTCACCAGAATCCATTGGTCCTTTTGCTGTGTTTCCGTTCCTTGGATGGTAGCAGCACGAACTGTTTGTGGTTGTGGTGAATTAGGTCCCCAATATCCTTTGGGCCCTTTTTTACATACCTGTCTCTGTAAATGTCCTGAACAGTGGGAAGTTCACATCTGGGTTGGGCTGTCTGCACCACTCTTTGCAGAGTCCTGTGATTAAGGGAAGTACAGTTCCCATACCAGGCAATCATGCAGCCAGTCAGGATGCTCTCAATTGTGTCCTTTAGGAAGTTCTTAGGATTTGGGGCCCCATCCCAAACACCTTCAACCATCTGAGGTGAAAGAGGTGCTGCTGGGCTCTTTTCACAACACAGCTGATATGTACAGATAATGTGTCATTTATGCTGAGGAGCTTAAAGCTGTTCACCCTCTCAACCCCAGATATATTGATGTCAATAGGGGTTAGCCTGTCTCCATTATTCCTGTAGTCCACAATCAGCTCCTTTGTTTTTGTGACAATGAGGGAGAGTTTGTTTTCTTGACACCAGTCAGATGTTGTTCAGACGGATAGAGTCAGCAATAAAATGGTTGAGCATGGTGCGATGAATGTGCTGAGCTGTGTATATCACAATGCAAGAAGCATCGTAGGAAAGCCAGATGAGCTCAGGACAGGGAATTATGATATTGTAGCCATTATTGGGACTTGTTTGCACCCTACAGTCTGGGGGATTCAAGGGAACAAATTTGTAGAGAGATCGCAGACCATGCCAAGAAACAAAGGTTGTTTCAGTAAGTGATTTTAACTTTCCAGATATTGTCTGGGACTCCCATACCGTAAAAGGACGAGATGGGGTAGAGTTTGTCAAATGTGCCCTTAATCAGTACATAGAATTCCCAATGTAGAAGTGTGCAATAAACTGTTTGGAAATGATTCAGGGCCGGTGACAGAAATTAGTGATCATAATCCCTTGAGATTCAAAGTAAATGTGGAAAAAAAGAGGTCTAGACCACGGGTTGAGATTCTAAATTGGAGAAAGGTCAATTTTGATGGTATCAGAAAGGATCTGAGAAATGTGGTTTGGGACTGGCTGTTTTCTGGCAGAAGAGTACTTGTAAGTGGGAGGCCTTCTGAAGTGAAATTTTGAGGGTGTAGAGTTTGTATGTGCCTGCCAAAATAAAAGTTGAAAGGTAACTGGTGCAGGAAACCTTGGTTTTCAAGAGATATTGAGGCCCCGGATATTTTGTTCCTCAAAATGCCTCAGAATGTTGGCTGCTACCAAGACATACTAATGACTACAGTATCATGATTCCATGCCCTTAGCTCATCTGACTTATTTTTAAGTCATCTTCTGTTGATTTCTAAAAGATTCCCTATAGTTTTTGCTCTTTTCTTTGCCCTCTCTTTGGCTTTTATGTAGACTTTGGCTTTTCATTTCAGCCTTGGTTGTGTCCTCCCGCCTTTCCAATGTTTCCAACTCTTTGGGATGTATCGATCACTCTGTTCCTGAATTGTTCCCAGAAGCTCCAACCATTGCTGCTCTGTTGTCGCTCCTACCTTCTCCCTTCCAAACAAGTTTGGCCAGCTTCTCTGTCATGGAATCATGGAGAAGTTCAGTACAGAAACAGGCTATTTTGCCCATCTAGTCACTGCGGAAAACATATTTAAGCTATCTAATGCAACTACCTGCACCAGGACCATCACCCTCCATACCCCTACCATCCAGGCGCCCATCCAATCTTCTTTTAAATGGTGAAACCGAGCTCATATTCACCACTTATACTGGCATCTCATTCCACACTCTCACGACTACTTCAGTAAAGAGCTTTTCCAAATGTTCCCGTTAAACTTTCACCTTACCCATGACCTCTGGTTGTCGTCTCACCCAACCTCAGTGGAAAAAAATTACTAGCATTTACCCTATCTGTACCCTCATAATTTTGAATACTTCTAACAAATCCGCAAAGCAATGTATATTTTCCTTGTTTATGTTTAGAGCCTTTTTTAGGTGTATAAGATGATGTGGGGCATTGATCATGTGGATAGCCAGAGATATTTTCCCAGGGCTGAAATGGCTAACACAAGGGGGCATAGTTTTAAGGTGCTTGGAAATAGATACCGAGGGGATGTTAGGGGTAAGTTTTTTACATAGAGAGTGGTGGGTGTGTGGAATGCACTGCCGGCTATTTGAGAGTGTTTCAGTTACTGTGGGGCCAGGAACCCATGCAGCTCAGTGGGAACAGGGAATAATACCAATGGAGAGAGTCAAACTGAGCCAAGTTGCAGATTGATGATGGCAGAAATGCCCCATTGTTATAGAGACAGGAAGAGCATCAGAGAATTTGATGGTCATTCCAGATACCAGCACTATGCCCAGTTAAAAGATGATTTCTCTCTCCAACTTGGGTTGAACTTCACTGTAACAGTGTGATGCCAGATCACACCTTGACAACTCAAGTGATCTCTTCTGAAATGTTGTTCTACACCCATTGATGGATTTTGTAAATCTTTTTACAGGTTAAAAATGACAAGGAATTTGTCTACGGGAATTTCGAACACAACACACAAGTTTTGCTGTCTCAGTCCAGATATTTAAGAAGTGGAGCAAGGGATTCAATCGATCATCCTTCCTGCTCAGACTGTGGGGAGGGACTCACTCGAACATTTGACTGACTGGCGTGCCTGTCATTTTACACAGAGGGGAATGCATTCATCTGCTCAGACAGTGGGAATGGATTCAGTTGGTCATTTCAACTGAAGGTACATCAGGAAGTTCACACTGGGCAAGACCATTCACCTGTTCTGTGTGTGAGAAAGGATTCAGCTGATCATCCCACCTGTGGACACACCAACCAGTCAGTTCACACTGGGCAGAGGCTGGTCATCTGTGGAATTTGTGGGGAAGGATTCACTCGGTCACCTGACCTAATGGCTCACCAGCGAGTTCACACTGGGAAGCGGCCATTCACCTGCTCGGACTGTGGGAAGGGATTCACTTGCTCATCTAAGCTGAAGGTACATCAGCGAGTTCACACCGGAGAGAGGCCGTTCACCTGCTCGGACTGTGGGAAGGGATTCACTTGCTCATCCCAACTGAAAAAACACCAGTCTGTTCACACTGGGCAGAGGCCATTCACCTGCTCAGACTGTGGGAAGGGATTCACTTTGTCATCTCACCTACTGAGACACCAGTCAGTTCACACTGGGGAGCAGCCATTCACCTGCTTGGACTGTGGGAAGGGATTCACTGAATCATCTCAACTGAAGGTACATCAGCGAGTTCATACTGGAGAGAGGCCATTCACTTGCTCAGTCTGTGGGAAGGGATTCACTCAGTCATCTCATCTGAAGGTACATCAGCGGATTCACACCGGAGAGAGGCCGTTTACCTGCTCAGACTGTGGGAAGGGTTTCACTGAATCATCTCAACTGAAGGTACATCAGCGAGTTCACACCGGAGAGAGGCCGTTTACCTGCTCAGACTGTGGGAAGGGTTTCACTGAATCATCTCAACTGAAGGTACATCAGCGAGTTCACACCGGAGAGAGGCCGTTCACCTGCTCAGACTGCGGGAAGGGATTCACTCGGTCATCTCATCTGAAGGTACACCAGCGAGTTCATACTGGAGAGAGGCCGTTCACCTGCTCAGACTGTGGGAAGAAATTCACTCAGTCATCCGAACTTAAGGTACATCAGCGAGTTCATACTGGGGAGAGGCCATTCACCTGCTCAGACTGTGGTAAAGGATTCACTCAGTCATCTCAACTGAAGGTACATCAGCGAGTTCACACTGGAGAGAAGCCATTCACCTGCTCAGACTGTGGGAAGGGATTCACACAGTTAGGTAGCCTACAAGCACATCTGTCAGTTCACATTGGGGAGAGGCCATACACCTGCTCAGACTGTCGTAAGGAATTCACTTCGTCATCTCAACTGAAGGTACATCAGCGAGTTCACACTGGAGAGAGGCCGTTCAGCTGTTCAGACTGTGGGAAGAGATTCATTCAGTCATCCGAACTTAAGGTACATCAGCGAGTTCACACTGGGGAGAGGCCATTCACCTGCTCAGATTGTGGTAAAGGATTCGCTCAGTCATCTCAACTGAAGGTACATCAGCGAGTTCACACTGGAGAGAAGCCGTTCACCTGCTCAGACTGTGGGAAGGGATTCACACAGTTCGGTAGCCTACAAGCACACCAGTCAGTTCACATTGGGGAGAGGCCATTCACCTGCTCAGACTGTGGGAAGGGATTCACTTCGTCATCTCATCTGAAGGTACATCAGCGAGTTCACACTGGGGAGAAGCCATTCACCTGCTCAGACTGTGGGAAAGGATTCACTCAGTCATCTCAACTGAAGGTACATCAGCGAGTTCACACTGGAGAGAAGCCGTTCACCTGCTCAGACTGTGGGAAGGGATTCATTTCTTCAACTCATCTGAAAGTACATCAGCGAATTCACACTGGAGAGAAGCTGTTCACCTGCTCAGAATGTGGGAAAGGATTCACTCAGTCATCTCATCTGCTGACACACCAATCAGTTCACACTGGGAAGAGGCCATTCACCTGCTCAGTCTGTGGGAAGGGATTCACTCTGTCATCTCATCTACTTACACACCAGCGAGTTCACAATGAGTAGAGGTCGATCTCCTGCGCAGACTTTCGGAAGAGATTCTCTCAACCAAATGTGCATCATTGTGTTCACACTGGGGAGAGGCCGTTCACTTGCTGCGAATGTGGGAAGTGATTCTCTCAGTCATCTAACCTTATCTACCTCTCGCTTTAGCTAGCAGCTTAATATAGGGGGTGATAGCTCCCCCAGCCTGGCCCAACTTAAGCAATCTTGTTTGTGTGGATGCTGCATGATGTTACTAATCAGTACCCCAAAATAACAGACAGTACACAATATGTGATTAAACGATTGAGATTTATAATTCTTACTTTGACTATAGGGTTAGTAAAGAAAACAAAAACAAAGAGAAAAAGGGCCCACTCTCTTCATTTGCATCTTCTCATCTCTCCCTGGCAAAAGACCATGATAATCTCTCTTCCAGACGCACAAGAAAACATTTCTCTCATTGGATAGTCCCGCACTCCAAAACTCTATTATCTCTAGTCGTAACCTAGACATTGCTGCTACAGAGAAACCATTATCTCAGCAGTGAAATGTTACAGAGAGGTCATTACATCAGCATGTTATACTTGTGTCACACTACCGGGTTCACACTGGGGAGAAAGTTCCAATAAGCTGCATGCTGGATATTTGTCCATCACCACTGCTGAATGCTATTTCGAGAGTGACTGTCGGTGCTTAACTCTGCAATTATTGCTGCTGCTCACCACACCCAGTCCTGCACCCTGGTCACTGGGCATGGGAGGAGTTTCTTTTGCTGCACATTCACCTGTATTGGCACTGGAGTTTAATATTCTGCATCTGTGATAAATAAATCAGTTCTATTTTAAACTCCATATTTGGTACTTAGTGAATTTATAACACAACTAGTGTACTCAGGCCTGCTGGACCCGGCCAGTGATTCGGTTCCATGACAGTTCTTTTAAATCCTCCCCTGTTGTTCCCCTCTCGCTCTCTCTGTGGGATGGGTTCCAGTCACCACTCTGTGGGTGAAGAGGTTTTACTTGAATTTTTTGCAGACTGAAGAAGTCGAGCTGACTGCAGTTCTGTCTGAGATGTTCTTCGCCCCTCAATTCTCTGGGCTGAGGAAGAATGGCACTGGGAGTTAACCTCCTTATTCAGGGCTCATTTCCACATTATGGGTCATTTTCCCTGCTTCTAAAGGGTTGTTAGAAAACACCACTGTCCTCCGAAGACTGCAAACAGAACGGGAAACCATTAGTTGGATGTTCAATGAAGCAGGGTCAGAAACCAGAGGTGGGTCTGCACAGAGCAGAGTTTCGGGCTCCGGATGAAGGTCAGGATAAGAATGTATGATGAGGAGAAGGGAATCAGCAGCGGGGCGTGACTACAGATATCAGAGTAGCAACATTTTTTAAGCTGATTTACAGGGAAAATTATTCAGATGCCTGACTGATGACGCAAGTAATACCTGTGGTGGAGTGCCCCATTGGTCGAGGAACATGTGTGTGTTGAGAATGGCTATATCTATTGAGGGAGTTGTTCCTGCTTGTTTATCCTGTAGTATATCCGGATATTTATTTTAGGTTATCCTATCTGTAATAATGTATTGGTTATTATATAAATTGTGAGATTCTGTCCCTCACTGGATCAGGCTTGAATTTATGGTGCTTTAATGAAGTTATGGTGGTCATTCATGAATTTGTATTTTAAAGCACGATTTTGGTGAATAATATTTTCCACTTGATTGTACCTGCATAAGTAATCAGATTGAGTCAACTGCTGCAGGATCCTGGAATATGTTTGACTGTGTCTCTTGGTACTTTCTGCATTTATTGCCTTGTTTGTTTGTATTGCTTGTATTTTTGATTTTTTCCTTTCTTTTAGTTAACCACCTTGTCCTGTATTTCTGCAAGGAACCCCTATGTTTCTGAGAAGAGTTCTCCAACTCTCAGTCAGGTGCTTGATGCTTCCTTATCAACATCTAGTCTGCTCAGATCGTTGGGATGTCTCCCATGGAGGGTCGTACTCATTCCACTGGTTAACGTTTTCTTCCATAGTGATGATTCATTTTTCTTATTTGGCCTCTCATTTAAGTTTTCTGGTCTGTATTTCTTATCATGATTGCATATACATGTATGGAGTGCTGAATCCTGTTCATTTTTTTGATGAAAATATATACTTAGAAGTTTTATCTGACAGTTGTGTGATTTTTTTTTCCCTGTGTGTTATTTCTCTTCCTCCTTCTGTCCAAGGTGGTGTTAATCTAAGTGGGTCTGAGTGTAAATAGTCTTCTAAAGTTGTCATTTCAGTTCCTATTTATTTTTGTAAATTTTACATTGAAATAGGGCCAAGATATTTCATTTTAAAAAAAGTCAATGTCGGTATTGATGGAAGTGTTAACATAGAACATAGAACATTACAGCACAGTACTGGCCCTTAGGCCCTCAACGCTGTGTTGACCCTTAAACCCTGCCTTGCATATATCACCCCACCTTAAATTCCTCCATTTAACTGTCTAGTAGCCTCTTAAATTTCACTAGTGTATCTGCCTCCACCACTGACTCAGGCAGTGCATTCTGCGCACCAACCACTCTCTGAGTAAAAACCTTCCACTAATATCCCCTTTGAATTTACCACCCCTTACCTTAAAGCCATGTCCTCTTGTATTGAGCAGTGGTGCCCTGGGGAAGAGGTGCTGGCTGTCCACTCTGTCTATTCCTCTTAATATCTTGTATATAACTATCATGCCTCCTCTTATCCTTCTTCTCTCCAAAGAGTAAAGCCCTAGCTCCCTTAATCTCTGATCATAATACATACTCTAAATCAGGCAGCATCATGGTAAATCTCCTCTGTACCCTTTCCAGTGCTTCCTCATCCATCCTATAGTGAGGCAACCAGAACTGGGCACTGTACTCCAAGTGTGGCCTAAGCAGAGTTTTATAGAGCTGCAGTATTACCTCGTGACGCTTAAACTCTATCCCTCAACTTATGAAAGCTAACACCCCATAAGCTTTCTTAACTACACTATCTAGCTGTGAGGCAATTTTCAGGGATCTGTGGACATATACCCCCAGATCCCTCTGCTCCTCCACACTACCAAGTATCCTGCTGCACTCTGCCTTGGAGTTTGTTCTTCCAAAGTGTACCACCTCACACTTCTCTGGGTTGAACTCCATCTGCCACTTCTCAGCTCACTTCTGCATCCTATCAATGTCTCTCTGCAATCTTTGACAATCCTGTACACTATCCACAACACCACCAACCTTTGAGTCGTCTGCAAACTTGCCAACCTACCCTTCTACCCCACATCCAGTTTGTGAATAAAAATCACAAAAGGTAGATGCCCCAGAGCCGATCCTTATGGGACACCAGTAGTCACAACCCTCCAATTCGAATGTACTCCTTCCACCAAGACCCTTTGCTTTCTGCAGGCAAGCCAATTCTGACTCCACCTGGCCGAACTTCCCTGGGTCCCATGCCTTCTGACTTTTTGAATAAGCTGACCTTCTGACTTTCTGAATAAGTAGTATTTGTTAACTGTTGAGCTCTGGCAGGATTTTTAAGCCTTAAACTAAATTTTGTCAAAGGTTTTCCCTATTTCTTACTGCTTTCTATTTGCTTTGCTTGTTGATATTCCAGATACATGGGTATCAAGAGTCCCGATGAAGGGTCTTGGCCCGAAATGTTGATTCCCATGAACAGATGCTGCCTGACATACTGAGCTCCTCCAGCACTTTGTATGTAGTTCTCTAGACCACTGGCATCTTCAAGTCCTCTTGTTTTCCAGATACTTACATGTTTCTTGAAAGAACAAGCCAAGAACAGGCTGGTAGTGGGATTGTGTGGCTCTGTTGGTAAAATATTAAATAAAATCATTAGAAAGAGGTGGTATATCACGTAGCCATTGAAGATGTGTAGGAGGGGTAGGCTCCTTCCATTTAAGCAAGATTGCTCTTCTTGCTAAAAGAGAGGTAAAAACTAAAACTATTTCAATTTAGAAAAGATCCGCTGCTCAGTCTTAAATTCGAAACAATCTTTTTATGATATTTGGGGACCTTTCCTAAATTACTTTTCCAATTTATAAAGTTTAACAGTGCACAGACTTTTATATATATTTTTATCTTCTCTTCTTAAGTGAATATGCTGTTTTTTCTAATTGTCCATTGTCATCCATCAGCTTTTTTCTTTGGTAGTTTGTAGGGGTTGACTTTTTTTATATATATAAAAAATTGATTTTATGATGTATGACCTATCTTTAAATTTTTGATTACAGAGTGGTATACCTTTATGTGTTATGCTCTAACATTTTGATCAATTTTATTACAATATATGAATGTACACAAGTTATGTTGAGATGTATCTATGTGCTGCAGTTTGTAAATCTTTTTTTTCTTCTGAATAAAAATACTGTAAAAAGAAAGAAAGAGGTGGTATAGGGTTGGAAGGTGTAGAATCTGTGGGTAGAATTAAGGAATAGCAAATGTAAAAAAAATTCCTGATGGGAATTGTATAGACTCCCAAACAGTAGTAAGTATGTGGTCCACGGATTGCAAAGAGAGATAGAAAATGTGTGCCAAAAGGGCAATGTTACAATAGTCATGTGGGATCATCATGCAGGTGATTAGGAAAATTAGGTAGAGGAGGAATTCCTAGAATGCCTACAAGATGCTTTTTTAGAGCAGCTCGTAGATGAGCCCACTTGGGTATCAGCTATTCTGAATTGGGTGTTGCAATGATCCGGAATTAATTAGCTCACTTAAGTTCATAGAACCCTTAGGGGCAAGTGATGTTAACATGATCAAATTCACCTTGACATTAGAGAAGGAGAATCTCAAATCAGATGTGGAATAAAGAGAATTAGAGAGGCATCAGAGAAGAATTGGTCAAAATTGGTTTGAAATAGAGCAGCATTGGCTGGAATTTCTGGAAGCAATTCAAAAGGCACAGGATATTACTTCATAAAGAGTAAGTAGTATTCTAAAGGTAAGGTGACAAAACTGTGGCTGATAAGAGAAATCAAGGACAAAATAAAAACCTAAGAGAGAGCATATTGCAAAAACTACTAGGAAGTTAGTGGATTGGGAAGCTTTTAAAAACCAACAGAATGCAACTAAAATAATTCAGAAGAGAAAGATGAAATACATAGGTGAGCTAGCCAGTAATATTAAAAAGGATACCAATTTTTTCTGCAGGTATATATAGCGTGACCCGGCTGGTGGTGTAGTGGACTGTGGGGTGGAAGGTCCTGAGTTCAAATCCAGTTGGCTGCCCTGCACGCTTTTCGTCTGTGTTGGGTTAAGAGCTTGAGATCTCTTAAAAAAAACTCACTTGGCAGAAGCCAAGCAAACCACTGCTGTAACTTGCCTCGCATGGAATTTCTCACTACTTCAGAGTGGCATGGGAGGAAGTCGTCCACTAACTGGAAAAAATTCCGGATGCGCCGTACTTTTCCTTACATGTAGCATAAAAAAGAGGCAGAAATGGATATTGGACCACTGGAAAATGATGCTGGAGAGGTAGTAATGGGATGGGGGTGCATGGTGATGGCAGATGAACTGAATAAGTATTGTACATGGCTCTTATCTGTCGAAGACACTGGCAGGAATATGGAAGTACCAGGTGTTAGTGGTCAGAATGTGTAAAGTTGCGTTACTTGGGAGAAGGTTCTTGGGAAACAGAAAGGTCTGAAGGTAAGTAGGTCACCTGGACCAGATGGTGTACACCCCAGAGATCTGAAAGAGGTGGCTGAAGAGATGTGGAGGGATTAGCAATGATCTTTCAAGAATCGTTACGGAAATTATATCCTAAGAAGTTTTTTCCTTTGATACTCCCCTCTCCCAGTTCTACCTATCACCGACCACTTCTTCCACCCCTTGCACCCCCACACTTCTTCCTCTGACGTCTCATCTTTTTTTTTCCCCCCAGTCCTGATGAAACGTCGACTGTTTACTATTTCCCATATATGCTGCCTGGCCTCCTATGTTACAACCATATAACAATTACAGCACGGAAACAGGCCATCTTGGCCCTTCTAGTCCGTGTTGAACGCTTACTCACCTAGTCCCACTGACCTGCACTCAGCCCATAACCCTCCATTCCTCTCCTGTCCATAAACCTATCCAATTTTACTGTAAATGACAATACTGAACCTGTCTCTACCACTTCTACAGGAAGCTCATTCCACACAGCTATCACTCTCTGAGTAAAGAAATTCCCCCTCGTGTTACCCTTAAACTTTTGCCCCCTAACTCTCAACTCATGTCCTCTTGTTTGAATCTCCCCTACTCTCAAAAAAGCCTATCCACGTCAACTCTATCTATCCCCCTCATAATTTTAAATACCTCTATTAAGTCCCCCCTCAACCTTCTACACACCAAAGAATAAGGACCTAACTTGTTCAACCTTTCCCTTTAACTTAGGTGCTGAAACCCAGGTAACATTCTAGTAAATCTCCATACTCTATTTTGTTGACATCTTTCCCATAATTTGGTGACCAGAACTGTACACAATACTCCAAATTTTGCCTTACCAATGCCTTGTACAATTTTAACCTTACATCCCAATGCTGTACCTCCAGGATTTTGTGTATGCGTTGTTTGGGCATCCACAGATTTTCTCCTGTTTTTGATAAACCAACAGGAGACAACTTAAAAAAAAAGCACATAGGCGAGAGAAGATGAAAAATAAGGTAAGTGAGCCAATAATATCAAGTATCAAAAGTTGTTCAAATATATAAAGAGTAAAAGAGGCAAGAGTTGATATTGTACTGCTGGAAGATGCTGGAGAGTTAGTAATAGAGCAAAGAAGTAGCAGCTGAACGTAACAAGTATTTTTTGTGTCAATCTTCACAGTGTAAGACACTAGCAGTATAAGACCATAAGACATCGGAGCAGAATTAGATCATTCAGCCCCATGAAGTCCACAGTTCTATCATGGCTGATCCCTGTTCTCACTCAACCCCATGCACCTGCTTCCTCGGCATATCCTGTAATGTCCTGGCTGATCAGCAATCTATTAGCTTCTGCCTTAAATGTCCCCTCAGACCTTGCCCCCACTGCCATCTGTTTCAGAGAATTCTCTGACTAAATACCATCTCCCTTAACTACTCTAAAAGGTCACTCCTCAGTTTTGAGGCTGTGCCCTCTGTTATGGCTACCCCCACCATACGAAAAGTCTTCTCATCCACCCTGTCTAGACCTTTCCACATTCGGTGGGTTTCAGTGAGATTTACTGCACCCCCCCCCCCCCCACTACCTGTATTTATTAAACAGAGGTCAGTGCAGGTCCAAGGCTGGCAAGCGCTCCTCATATCTTAACCCCTTCATTCCCAGAATGATTTTCCTGAACATTGTCTGTAGTCTCTTGAATGACAACACACCTCTTCTGAGATATGGGTCCAAAATATTCTAAGTGCGGCCTAAGTAGTGTCTTATAAAGTATCAGAATGATCTCCTTGCTTATATATTCTATTTCACTTTAAATAAATGCCAGCATTGCATTTGCCTTCTTTACTACAGGCTCAACCTGTACATTAACCTTCTGCGAGTCTTGCCCGAGGACTCATATTTCCTTCTGCGCTTCTGTGGTTTGAACCTTCTCCCCAATCAGATAATAGTTCACTATTGTTCCTTTTGCGAAAATGCATTATTGTACTTTGTACATTTTCCAATATTGTATTCCATCTGCCACATTTTTTGCCCACTCTTCAAATTTGTTTGTGTCTTGCTGCAATTGCATTGCTTCCTCAGCACTATCAACACCTTCACCTATCTTTGCATCATCTGCAAACCATGCCACAAAGTCAGCAATTCCGTTATCCAAATCACTGACAAATAACGTGAAAAATAGTGGACCAAATACTAACCCCTGAAGACCACTAGTCACTGCAAGCCAACCAGAAAAGGCTCCTGTTATTCCTACTCGCTGTCTCTTGGCTGTCAGCCATTCCTCTATCCATGCCAGTATTTCTTCTGATTTTTATCCTGTTAAGTAGTCACATGTGTGACACTTTATCAGATGTCTTCTGAAAATCCAAGTAAATTACATCCACTGCCTCTCGTTTGTCCATCCTGCGTATGACTTCCTTGAAGAACTCTAACAGATTTGTCAGGCAAGATTTCCCTGTACAGAAACTATGATGGCTTTGACTTATTTTATCATTAGTCTCCTAGTATCCCAAAACTTCATCTTTTATAATAGACTCCAACTCTTTCCTAGCCACTGAGGTTAGGCTAACTGGACTACAATTTGCTTTCTTTTGCCTTCATCTCTTCTCAAAGGGTGGAGAGACACTTGTAATCTTCCTGTGTCCGGGACCATGCCATAATTAAGTGATTCTTGACAAGTCCATAAGACAAAGGAGCAGAAGTTGGCATTCGGCCCATCAAGTCTGCTCTGCCATTGCATCATGAGCTGATCCAATATCCCCTTTAGTCCCATTTCCCCGCCTTCGCACCATAACCTTTGATGCCCTGACTACTTAGATACCTATCAATCTCCGCCTTAAATATACCCAATGACTTGGCCTCCACTGCCACCCGTGGCAACAAATTCCATAGATTCACCACCCTCTGGCTAAATTTTTTTTTTGCATCTCTGTTCTGAATGGGTGCCCTGCAATCCTCAAGTCATGTCCTCTTGTACTAGACTCTCCCACCATGGGAAACAACTTTGCCACATCCACTCTGTCCATGCCTTTCAACACTTGAAATGTTTCTATGAGGTCCGCCCTCATTCTTCTAAACTCCACGGAGTACAGTCCAAGGGTGGTCAAACATTCCTCATATGCTAACCCTCTCATTCCCGGAATCACTCTAGTGAATCTTCTCTGAACCCTCTCCATTGTCAGCACATCCTTTCTTAAATAAGGAGCCCGAAACTGCACAGTATTCCAAGTGAGGTATAGAGCCTCAACATCACATTCCTGCTCCTGTTCTCTATTCCTGTAGAAATGAATGCCAACATTGCAATCGCCTTCATCATCACCAACTCAACCTGGAGGTTAACCTTAAGAGTATCCTACATGAGGACTCCCAAGTCCCATTGCATCTCAGAACTTTGAATTCTCTCCCCATTTAAATAATAGCCTGCCCGTTTATTTCTTCTATCAAAGTGCATGACCATACACTTTGTGACATTGTAATTCATTTGCCACTTCTTTGCCCATTCCCCCAATCTATCCAAGTCTCTCTGCAGACTCTCTGTTTCCTCAGCACTATCGGCCCCTCCACCTATCTTTGTATCACCAGCAAACTTAGCCACAAAGCCATGTATTCCATAATCCAAATCATTGATATACAACGTAAAAAGAAGCGGCCCCAACACGGACCCCTGTGGAACACCACTGGTACCCGGCAGCCAACCAGAGTGGGATCCCTTTATTCCCACTCTCTGTTTCCTGCCAATCAACCAACGCTCTATCCATGTATGTGACTTTTCCGCAATTCCATGGGCTCTTGTTTAGCAGCCTCAAGTGCGGCACCTTGTCAAAGGCCTTCTGAAAATCTAAATACACAACATCCACTGCATCTTCCTTGTCTAGCCTACTTGTAATTCCCTCAAAAAATTGCACTAGGTTTGTCCTTTAAGGAAACCATGCTGAGTTCTGCCTATCTTGTCATATGCCTCCAGGTACTCTGTAACCTCATCCTTGACAATCGACTTCAACAACTTCCCAACCACTGATGTCAAGCTAACAGGTCTATAATTTCTCTTTTGCTTTCTTGCTCCCTTCTTAAATAACAGAGTGACATTTGCAATCTTCCAGTCCTCTGGAACCAGGCCAGAATCTATCAACTTTTGAAAGATCATTGCTAATGCCTCCGCAATCTCCACTGCTACTTCCTTCAGAACTCGAGGGTGTGTTCCATCTGGTCCAGGAGATTTATCTGCCCTTAGACTATTCAGCTTCCTGAGTACTCTCTCAGTCATAATTGTGACTGCGCATATTTCTCTTCCCTGACACCCTTGAGTGTCTGGTATATTGCTGATGTCTTCCTCAGTGAAGACTGATGCAAAATACTCGTTCAGTTCCTCTGCCATCTCCTTATCT
Organism: Hypanus sabinus; assembly: GCF_030144855.1. Classification (NCBI taxonomy): domain Eukaryota; kingdom Metazoa; phylum Chordata; class Chondrichthyes; order Myliobatiformes; family Dasyatidae; genus Hypanus; species Hypanus sabinus. The sequence goes on along the minus strand of NC_082716.1, from coordinate 114,738,419 downwards.
CCCATTAAAATTTCTCCAGCATCATTTTCTATCGGTCCTTTATCTACTCTCACCTGTCTTTTACTCTTTATATACTTGAAAAAACTTTTAGTATCCTTTTTGATATTATTTGCTGGCTTTCTTTCGTAGTTCATTTTTCCCCTCTTAATGACCTTCTTAGTTTCCTTTTGTAAGCTTTTAAAAACTTCCCAATCCTCTTCCCACTAATTTTTGCTTCCTTGTATGCCCTCTGCTTTGCTTTTACTTTGGCTTTGACTTCTCGTTAGCCACTGTTGCATCCTTTTTCCATTTGAAAATTTCTTCTTCTTTGGAATTTATCTGTCTTGCACCTTCCTCACTTCTTGCATAAACTCCAGCCACTGCTGCTCTACTGACTTTCCTGCTAGTGTCCCTTTCCACTCAACCTTGGCCAGTTCCTCTCGCATGCCACTGTAATTTCCTTTACTCCACTGAAATACCGACACATCGGATTTCAGTTTCTCTTTCTCAGATTTCACAGTGAACTCAATCATGTTGTGATCACTGCCTCCTAAGGGTTCCTGCACTTCCATCTCTCTAATCATTTCTGGTTCATTACACAATACCCAATCCAGTACAGCCAATTCCCTAGTGGTCTCAACAACAAGCTGTTCCAAAAAGCCATCTCGTAGACTTTTTACAAATTCTCTCTCTTTAGATCCAGTGCCGACCTGATTCTCCCAATCCACTTGCATGTTAAAATCACCTACAATTATCATAACACTGCCCTTCTGGCAAGCCTTTTCTATTTCCTGTTGTAATTTGTAGTCCACATCTTTGCAGCTGTTTGGAGGCCTGTAGATAACTGCCATCAGGGTCCTTTTACCCCTGCGATTTCTTAGCTCAACGCATAAAGATACTGTACCTGTCAACTCTTTCTAATGATTTAATATAATTTCTTACCATTAAAGCCACGCCACCCCCTCTACCTACCTGCCTATCCTTCTGATACACCGTGTATCCTTGGACATTCAGCTCCCAGAGACATGCATTCTTTAGCCATGTCTCAGTGATGGCCACAATATCATACCTGCCAATCTGTAATTGTACAACAAGATCATTCAACTTATTCTTTATGCTGCGTGCATTTAAGTAGAACACCTTAAGTTCAGTATTTGGTACTTTTTGCATTGATTGCACTGCAGGTTTAATGCACTGCAACTCATCCCAATGTCTGCAAATTTGCTCTATCACCTGCCTGTCCTTCCTGACATCCTTACTGCTCACTACCTTAGATCTATTTCTGTTTCCCCTCACCTCTACTCCATTATTCCGGTTCCCATCCCCCTGACAAATTAGTTTAAACCCTCCCTAACTGCTCTATTAAACCTTCCCGCCAGGATATTGGTCCCCCTAGGATTCAAGTGTAACCCGTCCTTTTTGTACAGGTCACACCTGCCCCAAAAGAGGTCCCAACAATCCAGAAACTTGAATCCCTGCCCCCTACTCCAATCCCTCAGCCACGCATTTATCCTCCACCCCATTCTGTTCCTACTCTCACTGTTGCGTGTCACAGGCAGTAATCCCGAGATTACTACCTTTGCGGTCCTTCTTCTCAACTGCCTTCCTAACTCCCTATATTCTCCTTTCAGGACCTCTTCCCTTTTCCTACCTATGTCATTGGTACCTATATGTACCATGATCTCTGGCTTCTCACCCTCCCACTTCAGGATATCTTGGATGCGATCAGAAGCATCCCGAACCCTGGCACCAGGGAGGCAAACTAACATCCAGGTCTTCTGACTGTGTCCGCAGGATCCCCTATTACTACTGCCTTCCTCTTCCTTTCCCTACCTTCTGAGCTACAGGGCCAGACTCTGTGCCGGAGGCACGGCCACTGTTGCTTCCCCCAAGTAGGCTGTCCCCTCCAACAGTACTCAAACAGGAATACTTACTGTTAAGGGGTACAGTCACTGGGATACTCTCTAGTACCTGACTCTTCCCCTTCCCCCTCCTAACCGTGACCCACCTGTCTGCCTCCCGTGGCCCTGGTGTTGCCACCTCCCTGTAACTCCTCTCTATCAACTCCTCACTCTCCCTGACCAGCCAAAGGTCATCGAGCTGCAGTTCCAGTTCCCTAACATGGTCCCTTAGGAGCTGCAGCTCGGCGCACCTGGCACAGATGTGGATGTCCAGGAGGCTAGGAGACTCCAGGACCTCCCACATCCGACACCGAGAACAACAAGCTGCCCTCACACTCATACTTCCCCTTTCATCAAATAACAGGAAAAACTGAAACCTAAACCTACCTTGCCTCACCCGCTTCTGCCTAAACCCGTTGAGCCAAAGCCTTTAAGGCTACACTCTGCTCCCGGCTCACTCCAATGCCCACAAACGACGCTGCCTGCTGTTTAAGGCTGTGTCCTTTTTAAACCTTCCCCGTTTCACTGCCCAACTTCACACGCCTGCGCAGTCCTGCCTCTCAACTCTGAAGAGAAGAAGAAAAAATCAAAATGGCTCCTGCCGCCCTCCCGTTCTGATACTCCGACTTCCTTGTCCAAAAAGACATGACTAATGCATCTGTTATCTCTTCAGCAACCTCTCTCAGGATTCTGGGATGTAGTCCATCTGGTCCAGGTGACTATTCCACTTTAAGAACCTGAATTTGACTAGCTCGTTTTCCTTTGTAATAGCAATGGCAGTCACTCCTGCTTCCTGACACTCACGGATCTCTAGCACACTGCTGGTGTCTTCCACAGAGAAGACGGATACAAAGAGCCTATGAAGTACCGCAGCACGCGCGGCCTCTCTGGAGAATGATATCTGTTACTTGTAAAGTAGGGATCCTGCACAATCCTGACTTGATGGAGACAGATGTGCGAGTGTGGAGGAACATCTGGAGAAACTTCTGAAATGCCCGCTTTGCTGCCACTACTACTGTGCGGTCCAGAATCTCTGGAGGAGAAGGCCTCCGAGACCTTGGCTTTCCTTGTTTCGGCGGCCGGGACGAGGTCGAAGCCGCTCAGCAGAGGGTGGCGCTTGGGAGGCTGTATCAGATGGGCTGGTCAGAGGCTCGATGTTTTCGGAGAGAGTCTGCTGTGGTTGGGTGCTTCCAAGGCATCAGTTGTCAGTACCTGGAAGTTTATGGCAGGGAGAGTTTCTCCCTTTTGCTGCCTGATATCGGGACTATTGGAGTCGATCGGGACTTGAGACTTTTTTTTAACTGTGCCCATGTTCTGCTTTTATCAACATGGTATTGCTTTGCACTACCATAACTATATGTTATAATTACGTGTTTTCTTTGTCAGTGTGAGTCTTTGGTTTGTCCTGTTTTTTGTGATATCACTCTGGAGGAACATTGAATCATTTCTTAATGCATGCATTTCTAAATGACAATAAACGAGGACTGAGTGTCCTCATAATCTAATTTCATCTACCATCTCTTCCCCATTTCTACCCCATGAGCATCATTTTCCAATGGTCCAATATCAACTCTCGCCTCCCTTTCACATTTTTTTTATAACTGGTTTATATTATTGTCTAGTTTGCCCTCATATTTCACCTTTCCCCTTCTTATAGCTTTTTGTTAGTTACCTGTTGTTGGATTTTAAAAGCTACCCAATTATCTAACTTCCTACTCACTTTTGCTACCTTATAAGCACTTTCCTTGGCTTTTAGTACAGTCCTTAACTTCCTTTGTCAGCCACGGTAGCCTAGCCCTGTTGTTTGAGAACAATGTCTGCGGGACATTATGAACTATTCTCAGAAACATCAGTCATTTCTACTCCGGCGTCATCCCCACCAGTATCCTTCTCCAGTCCACCTGGGGAATCACCTCTTTCATGCCTCTGTATTTCCCTTTATTCCATTGTGAAACTATGCATGTGACCTATGCTTCTCCCTCACAAATTGCAGTAGGAATTCAATCATATGATGATCACTGCCTTCTAATAGTTCCTTTACATTAACCTCCCTAATAGATCTGGGTTATTACATAACACCCAATCTAAGACAGCAATTTCCCGAGTAGGCTCAACCATCAGCTGCTCTAAAAAGCTATTTCTTAAGCATTCAAGGCATTCACTTCCTTGCGATCTGACACAAATCTGACTTTCCCAATTGACCTGTAGATTGAAGTCACCCACTACAATTGTGTCATTAAATTTATTACATAAATGCCAAATATTCAGGAGTATCTGGGGCAGGAGTGAGGATATATGCTTTTACCTAGGAGAAAAGGTGTTTTGGAAGCAGAAAGGCCTCAAGGTAGATGAGACTCCTCAAGTCAAGTGTCACGCAGTGGGGACAAGGGTACTGGGAGAGGACCCACAAGCAGGACACAAACATGTCTTTCTTAGGTACAATAAAATAGTGTTTATTACTCGCTACACTGAAGATCGGGAAATCAAGGAGGACAAAGAGGAACACGAACCTCAGACTAGGGACTTGGATCGTCGCGGACCTGGGACTTGGAAGCAGGGAACTGGGATCACTGCGGCCATAACTTGGACAGTGGGAACATGGACAACCACGGCCCTTGAACAGTGGGAACATGACTGGGATCACTGCGGACCTTGGACTTGGACAATGGAAACATGAACAGCCACGGACCTTGGACTAGGAGACTAGGACCTTGATTCACCGCCGCCAGACGCTTGGATACCATGGATCGCTGCAGCCAGAAACGTGGACACCAAAACACAGGGCAAGGAATCTTGAACCAGGACTCCTCCCTCAGATCAGGCATCGAGTCGGGACTCTTCTAGGGGTAGACACAGACAATGGGCAGGAATGTCGAGCCAGGACTCCGCCTCCAGATCAGGCACCGAGCCGGGACTCTTCTTCGGGGGGTAGACACAGATACTGGGCATGACATTGAGCCGGAACTCCGCCTTCAACTCAGGCACCGAGCCGGGACTCTTCTAGGGGTAGACACAGACAATGGGCAGGAATGTCGAGCCAGGACTCCGCCTCCAGATCAGGCACCGAGCCGGGACTCTTCTTCGGGGGGTAGACACAGATACTGGGCATGACATCGAGCCGGAACTCCGCCTTCAACTCAGGCACCGAGCCGGGACTCTTCTAGGGGTAGACAAGGGGTATGAACGTCGAGTCAGGACTCCGCCTGTCTTGTATGAAACCACACTTGATGTGGTAACTGCAGGAAGGTTAAATATCTCAGTCCCAGGTGGAGCATTAGCAGTGTCAGACTCCCCACCGCCACAGGAATTCAATCTCCTGTTTCTTTGACTTCACCATTGGGGAAGCATTTTTCTGTTTATTGAAGAACGCTGGTGAGTAGCTTATATTTCCTGGTGATCTCGAGTCACTCCTTGCAGCAGAATCTGGGGCACGACCTCTTTGCGCAAGTGACGGCATCGGAAGCCATTCATTACTTGGGGGCAGCCTCTGTTCAATAGGCTCGGCTTCCCTTTCCCTTCGCTGAGGAGCCCGGACTACACTCTGGCACAGGAAGGCGAATTGCTGGTACTCCGATATGGGCTAGATAACTCTGGCTTGTTGTAGCGGCGGTGACTTGCGAAGGCTTCTTAACACTCTCACCCCGAACGGCTAAAGCTAGGGGCTTAGAAGCTGCCGGTTCGGGTCGAGGGTAGATTATCTTGATTGCCAAGCTCAAGGGACACGTGAAACTGAATTAGAAGGGAACAAGGAGTCAATGGTCCAGATCGCAACCTAACTAAATTTAAAGGAGAACTGATCCGGACCCTGACATCAAGTCACTTTTTATTGTAACTTCGACCATAACTTCTGCTACAGTACACAGTAAAAATGAGACAACGTTTTTCAGGACCATGTTGCGACATGAAACAGTGCAAAAACTACACTGAACTACGTAAAAAACTACACTAGACTACAGACCTACTCAGGACTGCATAAAGTGCACAAAACAGTGCACAGTAGAGGGCGGTAAGTTGGTGTCAGTCCAGACTCTGGACATTGAGGAGTCTGATAACTTGGGGGAAGAAACTGTTACATAGTCTGGTCGTGAGAGCCTGAATGCTTCGGTGCCTTTTCCCAGACAGCAGGAGGGAGAAGAGTTTGTATGAGGGGTGTGTGGGGTCCTTCATAATGCTGTTTGCTTTGTGGATGCAGTGGGCAGTGTAAATATCCATAATGGCAGGAAGAGAGACCCCGATGATCTTCTTAGCTGACCTCACTATCCGCTGCAGGGTCTTGCGATCTGAGATGGTGCAATTTCCGAACCAGGCAGTGAAGCAGCTGCTCAGGATGCTCTCAATACAGCCCCTGTAGAATGTGATGAGGATGGGGGGTGGGAGATGGACTTTCCTCAGCCATCGCAGAAAGTAGAGATGCTGCTGGGCTTTTTTTGCTACGGAGCTGGCGTTGATGGACCAGGCAAGATTCTCCACCAGGTGAACACCAAGAAATTTGGTGCTTTTAACGATTTCTACCGAGGAGCTGTCGATGTTCAGCGGGGAGTGGTCGCTCCATGCGCTCCTGAAGTCAACAACCATCTCTTGTTTTGTGCACATTCAGAGACAGGTTGTTGGCTCTGCGCCAGTCCTTTAGTCGCTGCACCTCCTCTCTGTAAGCTGACTCATCGTACTTGCTGATGAGACCCATCACGGTCTTGTCATTGGTGAACTTGACGATGTGGTTCAAGCTGTGTGTTGCAGCAGTCATGGGTCAGCAGAGTGAACAGCAGTGGACTGAGCACACAGCCCTGGGGGGCCCCTATGCTCAGTGTGATGGTGTTGGAGATGCTGCTCCCGATCTGGACTGACTGAGTTCTCCCAGTCAGGAACTCTGGCATCCAGTTGCAGAGGGAGGTGTTCAGGCCCAGTAGGCTCAACTTTCCAATCAGTTTCTGAGAGATGCTTGTGTTGAATGCTGAACTGAAGTCTATGAACAACATTTGAACGTATGTGTCTTTTTTGTCCATGTGGGTTAGGGCGAGGTGGAGGGTGATGGTAATGGCGTCATCTGTTGAGCAGTTGGGATGGTACGTACGTGAGGCTGCTTAACAGGATCACAGCTCATGGAATTACAGGACGGATACTTGTATGGATCAAAGATTGGCTGACTGACAAGGGAGAAAGAATCAGAATAATGTGGGCAATTTTGTTTTACTATTGGTAACCAATGGTGTTCTATAGAGGTCAGTATTGAGACCACATCTTTTCATGTTAATTCTGAATGATATGTATGACGGAATTGATACCTTGGTGACGAACTTTGCAGTTGATACAAAGATAGGTATGGGACCGGTAGTTTAGAGCAAAGTGGGAGTCTGCAGAAGGACTTCGATAGGTTTGGAGAACAGGCAATGTAGTAGCAGATGAAATACAGTGTGTGCAAGTGTATGGTCATGTACATTTGGTAGAAGGAATAAGGAATAATTGGACACGAAGGAATGGCAGAGCAGACTCGATTGGCTGAGCAGCCTTTACTTCATGGTCTCATGGCTCACGGTCTTAAGAAGAGGCTAGTGAGGTTGCAATAGGGTTGTTATTGTTAGGGCAAGGGTCACCAACCTTTTTTGCATCGTGGACCAGTTTAATATTGACAATATTCTTGCAGACCGGCTGACAAGGGAGAGGGGGAGTGGGTGGTTGGTGGGTATTAATCACGACCAGAATATAGGCGATAAGCCAACTATAAGTCACTTATAAGTGGCTAATAGACCGAATTTCATTTATAAAAGTGTTTATCTAATGAATTTAATATTAAACACACAGCGCATATTTTCCTCGCATGAACATAGTGATAAGTCAATTATAACTCACTTATAAGTCAATAGCATCATAACATTTTAAGTAACATTTGGATATTAAACACAAATGGCATATTTTCCTTGTATGAACATATAAAATCACTGCAACACACCAGTGGGAGGACAAGGTAAGGGCCGAAGGTCCCCCTACTGGGGCCGTGGCAGTTGCAGTCCTGAGAGAGCGACCAACAGAGCAAGGAGTGCGACAGGGCACGCGCCCACCCTCCTTGTAGGTAGGTAGGATCTATCGGCTGACAAAAGTTTGGCTCGAGGGATGACTTTCAGTAGATCGCAGCGAGGTAGCTGCTCTGCTACTTACGAAACCCTGACCCGAATTAGGTCATCTGCGAATATTTTAGCACCGGGTTCCCCACATTCAGTGTGTTAAACAGGTTTAGAGGCGGTCCATCTGTCCGCGCTGCAGGCCAGTAGCAATGGCATTTTTCGCTGGCTGCTCGAGGCAGCTGGTTACCTGAGGCCAACCAGTGATCCCTGGCGCGGCGGTCCCGTAATGAATTTGCGTGCATTGAAGATCAACAGTGGGCGTGACAGGGAATGAGGAAAGGTGCAGCTGACTCATATCGTTTCATATTGACAAATCATATCATTTCCTCGCGGCCCTGTAACACATGCTTTGCAGCCCGGTGGTTTGTGACCACTGTTGGAGTATCTGTTCCTGGATTATTGTATTCAGTACTGGTCATTCTGCTATAGGAAAGAGGACGTTAAGCTGGAATGAGTGCAGAGGAGATTTACGAGAATGCTGCCGATACTCGAGGGACTGAGTTCTGGAGAGAGGTTGGGCAGGTGGGGACTTCACACCTTGATTGATGCTGACATTATGCAGGTGTTTAAAACCATGAATGTACAGAAATGGGGGATGTGCGCTGTCCTTTTCTCCACTTTTGTGAAATCAACAACTGGAGGGCACCAGTTTAAGGTGAGAGAGGATTGATTTAATAGGAATCCCAGGGAAAATTATTAATCCACTCTTCCTTCCGGTTCATTGTTTAACTAACACGATGAGTGCACTCTCAGGTTGGAGGAGCAAAATCTTCTATTACATTTGGGTAGTTTACAACCGGATACCTTGCAATATGATGTTACCTTGCATGAACATCGATACCTTTAACTTCTACCTCCACCTTTTCTGTTCATCAACCGATACGTCCGTCCTCTCCATTCTGTCTCCCCGCTTCTCTCTTCTCCACTGCGGATTGTCTCCCTCTGGTTCCTCTTTTACTTCCTGTTTGCTACATGGTCCCTTCTCCTATCCTATCAGATTCCTTCTTTCCATCGTTTGAATTTTCTACCTACCACCTCACAGTGTCTCGCTTAGTCTCCCACCTCCCCCACCCATACACCTTTACTCTTATCTGGCTTCATCTATCATCTACCATCTTGGACTTTTTCCACTGCCCACACCATCTTAACCTGGCTTCTCCCCACTTCCAGTCCTGATGAGGGTCTCGGCAAGAAATCTCTGGTTGGCTTTATCCCCCTCTATAGAAGCTACCCGATCTCCTGACTTCTTCCAACATTTTGTGTATGTTATTCTGCGTCACCAACATCTGCAAAATCTCATCAGGACAGATTGCAGAATGCAGAGACTACATCAGGACTCACTAATGTTGAGGAGGCCACACCCGGAAAACTGGAAACAGTAGATGACCCCAACAGTCATGATGTTGAAAAGTTGCCTCATATGGAAGGCCAGTTTGGGACCCCGACTAGTGGTAAGGAGAGTGGCTTGGGGCAGGTCTTGCACTTCATCCACTTGAAGAGTTGCTTCCAGTCCCCTACACCCCTCCTTATCGCAGTAAATATCTCCCTTTTGTGGACAACACTGCCACTTGGTGGTCATTTGTCCCTTGATTTGTGGACTCCATTGTCACCAGGTGGCACTCTGCCACAATAAAGCTGAGAGCTGCAGCCTGCTGAAATGTTTATTCAAGGTTCAAGGTTGTTTAATTCCATTTCCAGCAGACAATTGTAAATGAGATCGAAATAATTATATTATCTGGCTCCAATGCAACACAAAAACACAATAGTAAAAACATATATCCACAATTTATATACTGTGCATGGATTGATTGTCCATAAAGTGACACTCGGCATAGGACACCTGCAAATAAGATGACAGACAAGAAATTATAAAATAGAGGTTTTTGGCAGTGCAGAAGGGTGGGTTATTGGGTAGAGATATTTATCAGCCTTACTGCTTAGGAAAAGTAGCTGTCTCAGAGCTTGGTGCACTCTTTCTTGGCTAGTCCAGCTGAGGATGCTGTGTATTCTACTCACTGATGGGAGTGCAACAAACAGTCCATGAGATGGATGGTGGAGGTACATTATGAAAATCAGGTTGGTGCTTGATCTCAAGAGAGGGAATTTGGAAAGTACCAATGAAATGCTTTTAGAATAGCTTGTAATTGTGCCCACTAGAGAAAAGTTAATTCTGGATTGAGTGTTGTGCAAAGAACCAGATGTGGACGCAGTGATCATAATCTGTTAGAATTCACCCTGCTCTTTGAGAAGGGAAAGGTACAACAAGATGCATCATTATTAGTGGAGTGAGGGGAACTACGGAGAAGAGCTCACCAAAGTTGATTGGAAGGGGACACTAGCAGGGATAATGGCAGAATAGCAATGGCTGGAGTTGCTCAACTTCACAGCCTCAGGGTTGAAGAGAAACACATCATATTCCACCTGCATAGCTCCAACCTGAAGGCATGAATATCGTTTTCTTTTTCCAGTAAAAAAATCACTGTCCATCGCTTTTCCTTCTACTCTCCACTGTGGCCATTCACCTGTAAGTTATGTAAATATGATGTTACCATTCATTACGAGAGGACTACTTGTAAGGATACAATGTTGAGACGTTATCAGAGATTGGTTAAACCACAGGGACTATTATGAACAATGGAGGGACTCATCTCAGTAAAAATGTGCTGGAATTGGACAGAGTACAGAGGAAGTTCATCAAAATGATTCTGAGGCTGACACAGTTAATGCATGAGGTGCACTTGCTGTCTCTGGACCTGTATCTGATACAGTTTAGAAAACAATGCTGGAGGCTCTCAAATACTGAAAAGCCGAGAAAGAGTGCACATGGAAAGGATTTTTCCTGTAGTCGGGGACCAGGGGAGCACGCCCACAGAATAGTGGGACCTCCATTTAGAACAGAGAAGAGGAAACATTCTCCCGCTGTGTCCTATGAATTTATGATTATTCAACATGACCGTGTATGATCTAAGCACCTGTGTCCGTTCCCCTCACTCCCCTTTATTATTTATCAATCTCCACTTCAAAAATACCCAGCCAACCGGCCTTCACAACCTCAGGGCAGTGAATCCCAAAGATTGTACACTCAAATAGATAGATACCTAATTGATCACAAAGCAAAATTAAATAGAAGATGTAAAATTCCAGGAATTTTCACACATCTCCATTTGAAATGAGCATCCCTTATCGACCCCTCTCTGTGGCTCTCTAACTGATGAGGAGAGATACTCTATCAAGATGTTCCACAAATACACTATTGTTTGTGAATTGTTCTAAATTCATGGCCAAATCATCTCATCTCTGCTGGTAAATCACCCCATGTACTACACTGGTAAAACTGCTCTGGCTGGCTCCATAGCCACTCTTAAGACTTCTTTCTGCTTGAGGATTAAAACCGTGCATAGAATTCCAGGTGTGGTCTCACTAACATCCTGTATAATGGACGCTATACCGGCCCATTACATAATCTCTACTCCCTGTGCGTTGATGGCCAAAATACAATCTGCCTTTTGACCTACTTGATGCAGAATCACAACGTCGTCATTAGATTTCCTTCTTCTGTTTCTGTGTTATCAGCAGATTTGGACACCTCACATTTCGTTCGCTCCTCCAGGTGATTAAGCAGTGAACATATTTACTGAGCATATAAACATGTTATCTGGGTTTCAGCACCTAAGTTACAGAGAAAAGTTGAACAAATTAGGTGTTTATTCTTTGGAGCGTAGAAGGTTGAGGGGGGACTTGATAGAGGTAGTTAAAATTATGAGGGGGATAGATAGAGTTGACATGGATAGGCTTTTTCCATTGAGAGTAGGGGAGATTCAAACAAGAGGACATGAGTTGAGAGTTAAGGGGCAAAAGTTTAGGGGTAACATGAGGGGGAACTTCTTTACTCAGAGTGGTATCTGAGTAGAGGCGCTTCCAGTAGAAGTGGTAGAGGTAGGTTCGATTTTGTCATTTTTAAAAAAAGGATAGGTATATGGACAGGAAAGGAATGGAGGGTTGTGGGCTGAGTGCAGGTAGGTGGGACTAGGTGAGAGTAAGCGTTCGGCATGGACTAGAAGGGCAGAGATGGCCTGTTTCCGTGCTGTAATTGTTATATGGTTATGTACCATAGCATGTCCATAGGGTTAGTACTTTGCTCTGGGTGTAAGATGTGGGATTCCTGGGAATCCTCCAATCTCCCAGATGGCCATATCGGCACCAGGAGCACTGAGGTGCAGCTTCTACGAGAATGTGTTAGAGATCTGGAGCTGCAGCTTGATGACCTACAGCTTATAATGAAATGTCAGCAGGAGATAGATAGGAGCTACAAGGAGTTAGTCACCCCGAGGCTGCAGGAGTTAGATAAGTGGGTGACTGTCAGGGTAGGAATGGGAAGAGCTCAGATAGTAGAGAGCACCCCTGTGGCCATTGCTCTCAGTAATCATTATCTCATTTTGGATGCTGTTGAGGGGGATGACCTGACAGAGAATGACCACGGCGATCCAATCTCGGGCACTGAGTCTGGTTCTGTGGAGCAGAAGGGAAAGAGGAAGATGAGGAATGTGGTAGCCATAGGGGATCCCATAGTGAGAGGAACAGACAGGAGGTTTTGTCAGCCTGATAGACTTACCCGCATGGTGTGTTGCCTCCCAGGTGCCAGGGAATGGGATGTCTTAGATCAGGTGCAGGGTATTCTGAAAGGAGAGGGTAAAAAGCCTGAAGTCTTGGTACATGTTGGTACCAATGACATAGGTAGAAAAAGAGAGAGGCCCTGAATAGAGAATTCAAGAGTTGAGTACGAGGCTGAAAAGCAGAATCTCCAGGGTAGTAATCTCAGGATTGCTGTCTGTGCCACATGCTAACGAGTGGAGGAATAGCATGATCAGGCATAATGTTGCGTGACTGAGAGGCTGGTGTGGTGGGCAGTGTTTTGTGTTCCTGGATCCTTGGGGCATCTTTGGGGCAGGTACAAAAAGGACGGATTACAGCTGAACCCAAAGCGGTCCAAAATCCTAGCAGGGAGCTTTAAAAGAGCTGTTAGGGAGGGTTTAAACTAATTTGACAGGGGGATGGGAACCGGAATGACAGGACTGATGAAGGAGAAAACAGAAATAAATCAGAGATAGCATGCAACAAAGATCATAGAAAGGAAAGGCAGGAGATGATGCTTAATCACAGCCAGTGGGATGAGTTACAGGGTAATAGAGGTGTGGTGCAGTTAAAACAGTAAATACTGGACTGTAAGTGCTGCATTTGAATGCATGCAGCATAAGAAATAAAATGAATGATCTTGAAATTCAGCTACAGATTGGCAAGTATGACGTTGTGGCAATCTCTGAAACTTGGCTAAAGGATGGCTGCTATGGAGAGCTGAATGCCCAAGATATATGGTGTATTGAAAAGATAGGTTAGTAGGCAGAGGGAGGTGGTGTAGCCCTGTGTATGATAAATGATATTAAATCATTAGAAAGGGATGACATAGGATCGGAAGGTGTAGAGACTCTACGGGTTGAGTTAAGAAATGGCAAGGGTAAAAGTACCCTAATGGCAATTGTGTACAAGCCTGCAAACAACAGCCGGAATGTGCATTACACATTAAAGCAGAAAATAGAAAAGGCATGTCAGAAGGGCAATGTCATGATAATCGGAGATTTTAACATGATAGTGGATTTGGAAAAATTCCACATCTCTTGGCGAGAGAATTTGTAGTATGTCTCAGGGGTGGCTTTTTAGAACAGTTTGTTGTCAAACCCACCAGGGGATCAGCTGTACTGGATTGGGTGTTGTACAATGATCTGGAGGTGATAGGACAGTTTCAGGTTGAGGAACCCTTAGGGAACAGTGATCACAATATGATCGAGTTCACTTTGAAATATTAGAAACAGAATCTAAATTCCAACGTGTCGTTATTTCTGTGGAATAAAGGAAATTACAATGGCATGAGAGGGGAACTGGAAGGGAACATTTGCAGGAAGTTTGGCAGAGCAGCAATGGCTGGAGTTTCTGGGAAAAATGATATATTCCAGTTAAGAAGAAAATTTCAAAGGGAAGGACTGACAAGTGGCTGACAAGTGGTCAGAGCCAAAGTAAAAGCAAAAGAGAGGATATACAAGGAAGCCAGAGCTAGTGGGAAGACAGAGGATTGGGGAGCTTTTAAAAACTTGCAGAAGAAAACTAAGAAGGTCATTCGGAAGGAAAAAATGAATGATGAGAGGAAGCTGGCGACTAATATCAGAGAAGATACTGAAAGTTTTTTTAAGTATATAAAGGGTAAAATAGAGTTGTAGGTAGATATAGAACAATACAAAATGATGCTGGAGATATTATAATGAGAGATGTAGAGATGGCAGAGGAACTGAATACGTATTTTATATCAGTATTCACAGTGGAAGGCATCTGCAATATACCGGACATTCAAGAGTGTCAAGGAAATGAAGTTTGTGCAGTGAAAATTACGACTGAGAAGGTGCTCAGGAAGCTTAATGGTCTGAGGGTGGATAAATCTCCTGGACCTGATGGAATGCACATCTGGTTCTGAAGGATGTAGCTGGAGAAATTGCAGAGCCGTTAAGGATGATCTTTCAAGAATCGATAGATTCTGGGATTGTACCAGATGACTGGAGAATTGGAAATGTTACTCCGCTATTTAAGAAGGGTGGGCCGAAAAGAAATGAAACTATAGACCTGTTAGCCTGACATCAGTGGTTGCGAAGTTGTTGGAATCTGTTGTTAAGGATGAGATTATGTAGTACCCGGAGGCACATGACAAGATAGGCCAAAGCCAGCATGGTTTCCTGAAATGAAGATTCTGCCTGACAAACCAACTGCCATTCTTTGAAGAAATTAGTAGGGCAGACAAAGGAGATGCAGTAAACGTGATGTACTTGGATTTTCAGAAGGCCTTTGACAAGGTGTTGCACATGAGGCTGCTCAGCAAGATAAGAGCCCATGGAATTACAAGGACTTCACTCGCTTGGGTGGAGCATTGGCTGGTTGGCAGAAAACAGAGAGTGGAAATAAAGGGATCCTATTCGGGCTGGCTGCCAGTTACCAGTGGAGTTCCACAGGAATCGCTGTTGGGACCATTACTTTTACGATGTATGTCTTATGATTTGAACTACAAATCAATTGTAGAAAATGTAGCACATTTATTTTTCAACATAGTCCCGTTCTACATTTATACACTTAGTCCAGCGGAGCAACAGATCTCGGACCTCCAGAAAGTGTCCACAGCAGGGGTGATTGATAAGTTCGTGGCCTAAGGTAGAAGGAGATGAGTTATACAGTTCTCGTTACATGCACATGCAGTTCAACTCTTTGCATCATTATGCATAAAGTTTGAAGTTAATAACTCATCAAGGGGTGATTGATAAGTTCGTGGCTTAAGGTAGAAGGTGATGAGTTACTAACAAAACTTGCATAATCACTCACGGGTGAGTATTAAATTGGAGCAAGGCAAATTACGAGAGATTAAGCAGGAAGGAGGGAGAGTTAACAGGAACAGCTATTTTTGCGCAAGTCCACATCCAACATGTGGAGGGTGTTTGAAGTCTAACTACACAGAGTACAGGGCAGGTACATTCCACTCAAAAGGAAGGACAAGAATGGCAAGGTAGAGAACCAGGGATATTGAGGGGTATCATAAATGTAGTTCAGAATCAAACAGAGAGTAGGTACAGCTTAGGAAGCTAGAATCAGTCAGAGACTTGGAGGATTAATATGAAGCCAGAAAAGAATTCCAAGAAATAAAAAAAAACTTGAGGAGAATTAGGAAAGCCATGACGCTCCGTACAAAATCCTTGGCAAGTATGATTAAAGAGAATCTCAAAACATTCTATACATACATCAAGAAGATAACAAGGAAGAGGATGAGACCTCTCAAGGACAATGGGGGAGGGGAACATTTGGTTGGATACAAAGGGTGTGACTGAGGATTATAACCAGTACTTTACATCAGTATTTACCAAAGACAAGGACGTGGAGTATGTGGAGATCAAGGCAAAGAGCATTAATATGCTTGAGTATTTTGAAGTAATTGAGAAGGTAGCTTTGGGCTTTTAAATAGCATTAAGATGGATAAACCCCAGGGCCTGATGGGATACACCACAGATTATTGACAGAGGTAAGTGAAGAGATTGCTGGGGCCTTGGCCAATATCTTTGTGCCCTCCATAGCCACTGGAGAGGTCCTGGAGGACTGATGAGCAGCCAATGTTGATCTATTATTCAAGAAGGGAACCAGGGATAATCCTGGAAGTTATAGACCATTAGTGGTAGGGACAGGAATTATGAGTATTTGCAAAACCAAGCTTTATTAGGGGGAGCCAACATGGCTTTGTTTGGAGCAAATTGTGTCTTACTAACTTGTTTGATCTTATTCATGTAGTGATGAGGAAGATTGATGAAGGTCGAGCTCAGGAAGTTGTTTTCACACATTTTTGTGAGGCGTTTGTAATGTCCCACATGGGAAGCTCATCCAAAAGATTAATATGTATGGGATCCATGGTGAATTGGATTCAGTACTGGGTTACGCATTGAAGGCAAAGTGTGGTGGTTGAAGGGAGCTATTCTAACTGCAGGTCTGGGTTAGTGGTGTTCTCCGGGGATATGTACAGTGTCCTCTGCCCTCTGTGATGTATGTAAACAACCCAGATAAAAATGTCCATAGGTGTGGATAGACTAGATGACAGTCAAATAACACAGTGGGATATCCTGTAAATTAGCTGCAGATATTGGCAGAGAAATGGCTGATGGAGCTTAACCTGGCCAAATGTGAAGTGTTGGTCCTTGGCAGGTCAAATATAAACAGGCAGTACACTATTAAATGCAACAGTGTCAATAAGCAGTGGGATCTTGGAGTCCAAGTTCATCACTCCCTGAAAGTGGCTACACAGAATAATAGGATTGTTAAGAAGGCAAATGGCATTCTTGCCTTTATTAGTCGAGGCACTGTGTTCAAAAGTCAGGAAGTTATGTTGCAACTTATAAAACTCTAGTTAGACGACATCTGGAGTATTTCATACAGTTCCAGTCGCCTCGTTCTGAAAAGAATGTCAAGGAGTTGAAGAGAGTGCAGAAGAGTTTACGATTATCCTGCCTGGATTAGAAGGCTTGTGGTTGGACAAATGGGTTTTTTGAGCAGTGGAGACTGAGAACAAATTTGATAGAGGTTTATAAGATTATAGATAGAGTCGGCAGGCAGTACCTCTTTTGAGGGGTTGAAAAGTCCAGTACCAGAAGGCATGCAATCAATGTGAGAGGGGTTAAGTTCAAAGGAGAAAGGCAACCTTTGTGTGAAAAACAGGTTCTTTTACACAGATTTGTTAGTGACTGGAATGAGTAAATACAAACACATTCCCATGTGTCTGATGTCACACATGGTTTCCCTCCGGTCGTACCTGATGTCACACACGCGCTGCTATGCTTGCGCTGAAACAGTTTAACGGATGATCTACTGACCACGAGATCCCTCCACCACCACCTCCCCCAACGCTATAGTCATTGGCCTGAGGTGAGGTTATTCACTGTTTATGCCCAATAGCAGTGGCGGACCAGCCGAGAGGGCGTTACCCCGCTACATCTCCTACTCCTGCAGCGAACTCCCTGTCAGAGCAGAACAAACCTGAAAGTAAATGTGCTTTTTGATTTATTTCCATTTCCCTCCGAGGTAAGTTGGGGGCATTTGTGAAGTGTCTCCTGCGGCTGGAATCTAATGTATCCCTGAGAGGTAGGAGGAGAGGGCTCGGCCCGTCAGCCTGATGCCGGCTCCCTGGAGAGGGAGGGACCCCAGATGAGGAAGGATGGAGAGAGGAGAGGGGATTTTATTTAAATGGTGTGAGAGGGGTCGGACAGGGTGTTGGTCCCGCTGGGGACAGGATGGTCTCATCTGTGGAAATGACTGAGCTCATGGTGGTGGCGAGCAGAGGGATTCATCACATTGGGGGGCAAACTCCGGGTCATTGAATGACAGGATGTGCTAGAGGGGCCGAGTGGCCTGTTCCTGGTGTCTTTGTGTTTAAATACGAGGAATAATCAGACCCTTCCCGGGCCTGCAGGATGTCCCAGTCAGTGTTGTAGGGACCGGTGCTTGAAGCCCCGTTATTCCCAAACTGTGTCAACAATTTGGCTGAGGGACCAAAACAACATTCCCAAGTTTGTTATTAACAAAAATAGTCTATATATTTTCTGAAAATGACACCAACTGTATATTAGATTCCGAGAGTTCAGGAGTTTGGAAAAATTAAATAAGGGGCTGTGTGCGTTTTTTTCCCCAGGGTTTGTTTCCATGCCCTGATATCGATGGAGTGAAGAGGGAGTTCAGAGCTGACACAGCGGGGTCGGATACAGGTCAGATGGGGTAAGTTACAGGCGACACTCCGCTCCGGATCAATCAGCACCACAGCATTTAGAATAATGCCGCAGTAATTTGGAGCAGGTCAGGAAGAATATTAAATAAAACGAACATGGGAGCTTTCTGATCCGATTCCCTGTCAGTGTGTGAAAGAGCCGCGGCGAAAAGTGGTTGCGGAATTTAAAATAAGCCATGGGCCAGGCCCATGTGGGCGGAAGCCGAGGAGGAGATCAATGCCTGTGAACGGGGGAAGTAAATCTGCAACGAGCTTTGGAAACTGTCCATGGACAAAGTCGGAGACAGCGGGGGTAAGTGGTATCGAACAATGTGAACATATGTGACGGGATCGCGGGAATCACCGTCGCTGAGAAAGTTGCCCAGGGTTTCTCGGCTTTGCATATCAGTCAGAAACCTGATGGACAGAGATTTACATTGAGTTTCCAAAGCGTTCTTGGCCTCTTTCCCGAACCCTGCTCTCTGTGCAATGCCCCAGACCGTAACATTTCTCCCGGTATGGGCACCTTACTATATCCCGGGTGGGTGGGATATGACTGGCTTTCTGCCATCCTAATGCCATTACTCACATTCGTGTTAATACTACTGTTCAAGGCTCTGACAGTCAGACACAATTTAGTGACTAGTCACGTCCGAAAGGGGATGAGGGGTCAGAGCAAGGCGGAGAACCGCAGTGACCCGGAGATGGAGAGCAGGAGGAGGTCTGTGATCTTATTTCTCACTATCTCCAGAAGCTTCATCATCCTGTGGTCGGTGAATTCCTTTAGTACACCATCACTAGATTGGATCAGAATAATTACAGTGGTTCTAAATACATTTTTCAACACAACGGAGACATGCTGATGATATTAAGTTGCTGCACAAACACGTTTATTTATGGGGTAACTTAGTCCAAGTTCAGAGAACAGTTCATCAGTGCCGCGAAATATCCGCTCACGTCAATTATTCAACTAATTAACAACACATCTAAGCTCTTCTCGGAGGCGGTCGTAATGTTTTCGATCTTGACTCTACAGAATCAATTATCATCGGAGAACGTGGCAGCGGGGAGAGTAAATCTGGTTTAGAGCTTGTGTGTTGTGATTTTGGGATGATACCAGTCGTGTATATTACAAGTGGGACAATGTTTACCCTGTTCATGTACCATAGTCGTTTATTTTCCTCTTTCAAGTCAGCATATTTCCGGTATATTTCACTTATTAATTTCCGTGTGCTCTGTGTGTTTGGAATGGCCATACCTATTAAATAAGTTGTTGTTGCATGTTTATCCTGTAATAGTATATCCAGATAGGTATCATGTGTTATCCTAATCTCTAATAATGGATCGGTCATGGTAGAATTTTAGGGCCCTGACTCTAAAACTGGATAAAGATTGATGAAATTTTCATGCCAGATGTTTGTCACTTGATTGTGCCCGTGTAAGTAATCAGATTGAATTGAACTGTTACAGGATCCTGTGATGTGTGTGATATTTTCTGCTTTCACATGGCATATTCTGCTTTATCATCTTGAATTTGTTGGTCTTTTACTGTGCATTTTTTGACGTTTCTGTCTTAACCACCTGGATGTTGCCACAAGGAAACATCCAGTTTCTGGGAAAACGTCTCCAACTTAAAGACTGTCATCGGACATGTTCTCGTTGACACCTCTCTGCTCAGATCGTGGGGATCCCATGCATGGTCTGTTATACTCATCCATTGGCTAACTCTTTCCTCTACAGCAGTGCTTCCCGACCTTTTGAGATCAACGCCCACATACTTGCGGACGCCCTTCTGAAACACCTTCATACTTTCCATGCTCGCCCTTCTTAGGCCCAATATACTTTCCATAGCTCCCATAGTGTAAACACATGTCTATTATATGCTAATATGAGTAAAACTATTCTGCTTTAACTTTTACTTATCTTTACACCTGGCTTTCACAGTAACTGTGACCTGTAGAGTAGCTGCAGGATGTTGACAATAAATGACACAATAGTCTTGCAATTTCATTTTCAAAAATTCTAGTAGACCAACATGGCTACCTGTCGTATCTGGTGCTCCATCCGTTGTACAAGAAATCATGCTCCTAATCAGAATAATTTTGCTATCAGTTTCACTTTGAGCTTGTCGTGGACGGATTCTCTGTTGATAACTGTTTTCAACTTTTTACAGTCGAGAATCTCCGGATCAATGTTTCCATTTTTGATGAAACGTGCACATGCCATTAGCAATACCTCATTGCTCACACAGTTGACTCATACAGTTGGCTCTCAAATTCTGCATTATTTTTTAACTCTGTGCATAGTAATACTCAATGTCTTTACTCATTTCATCAAGAGGATGAGCTACAGGGTTCTTACTCAGATGAATCGATTATAAAATACTGGTATTCATTTTGAGAACAGTGGTGAGCACCTGATATGGCAGGCATTATTAATCGTTCACTAATTGGACGAGGTTTTGCACAATTTTGCTATCATTTTGGAAATGTTATAAGAAGCAATGAAACGACGATCAAAGTTATTTGCAGATTTCCTTGCAAATGAGTTGAGTGTGCAACGCTTTTCAAATTCTTCTTCCATCTTCAGTAAGTGAGTAATAACTATCAGTAGTATTTTTAGTGTGTCTTTTATGGAAGTGTTCCTGCAATCTTGATGGTTTCATTGTTTCATTAGACAGTACAGCATTACAAATAAGACACATGGGGTGTCACTGATCTGACAGAAAGGGAAGAAAGCAATACTCCAGGGTGGAGACGGATATGATAGGGTCTTTTAAGAGACTCCTGCATGGATACATAGAGCTTAGAAAAATAGAGGGCTATGTGTAACTCTATGTAATTTCTAAGGCAAGTTCAGGTTCGCCACAGATTTGTGGGCCGAAGGGCATGTATTGTGCTGTAGGTTTTCTCTATGTATTTAACATTATAAAGACTCAATTTTTGTAGTTTCTGTTTCTTAGCAGGATTAGAATTCAAGGCTTCACTGCCTTCAGACATAGAGATCGTGCAGTGCATATCCATCATTAACAGGGCTAATTTTTAAAATTGTAGTTCCCGTGCCGCGAGTCAGGGAGTTGAGGCGGTTGGTCTGATAATGGCAGAGGAGACACGACACGGGAGGATTGTGGAAGGTACCCGAGAAACCATTGGTGGAGTTTAAGACCACCACGAGGGTGGAGGCCATGGACTGATTAATTTCGACCCGTGATTACCAGTGCAGGTAAGAGCTTGCCTGTGGGGGTCTGCTGGTGGTGAACCTGTGCCGTGGGTTAGCAGACCATTCCCTAGAAGGGGGTCTGTCCATCTGTGTCTGTGTGGGGTTCACACGAAGTGACTCTGAAGACTTCAGAAGCAAAAATAACTAAAGCTACCAATGTAGACATCAACTCCTCCTTCTCTCTCTCTCTCATCAATTCAACTCGATGCAACACAAAGTGAACTGAACTGCTTAAACTTACCTGACATGTAAGACTGATAATAGTCCTCCAGGACTATTATCACACACACACACACACACACACACACACACACACACACCTGTATCGTATTATCCGGTTTTAATGATATTAATTCGTAGTAATAATAAATAGTCTTAGTTTATTGTAAACCAGACTACAGGTGTGTTCCATTTCTGCTGGTCCTTTTCAACGTCGCGGGATTCATGACAAAATTGGGGTCTGCGTCTGGGTTCTGAACAAATTTGGTTGGAGCCAATTTTCGAAATTGTGGGGGCTTGTCTTAATTGGGGAAATCCCTTGTAATTAATCTGTGTGTGGAAAACAGCAGAAACGGAGGCTATTGAATTTAAACCACCTGGAACTGAAGCAACAACAACAGATAAAGGAGCTAATTGGCAAACATTCCGATCTATTCCCAGATACACCGAGGCAGTGTAGTATAGCTACACATAATGTCATTGTGGGGCAGGCTGATCCAGTGAAACAGCACCCCTACAGGATTAATTTAGAATGTAGTAAAGTTGTGGAACAGGAAATCGAATAAATGTTGGCAAATGGTATTATCAGGCCAACCACCTCTGCATGGGCTTCCCCGTGTGTGATAGTTCCCAAGCCCGATGGGACAATGAGATTTTGCTCAGATTATAGAAAGGTCAACACAATAACGAAAACATATTGTTACCCTATTCCCAGAATAGATGACTGCATCGATAGGGTGGGGAAGGCTAAGTACCTAACAAAAATTGGCCTGCTAAAAGGATACTGGTGCGTTCCCTTAACCGATAGGCTCGAGAGATATCAGCATTCGTCACTCCCTCGGGGTTGTATGAATATAATGAGATGCCTTTCGGGATGAAAAATGCCCCTGGGACATTCCAAAGTATGATAAACTCTATGATCCAAGGCTTGAAGAATACTGGAGCATATATTGATGATTTAGTAGTATGGAACGACACGTGGGAGGAACACATTATAACAGTAGAGAAATTATTTGACCAGCTCTCTAAAACTAATCTGACAGTGAACCTTGCCAAGAGTGAGTTTGGTCATACCAGGTACACCTATCTTGGTTACGTGGTGGGCCAGGGTCAACTGGCTCCTGTGAAAGGGAAAGTTCAGACTATCGCTGATGTACCCATTCCAATGGGTAAGACAGCCTTGAGAAAGTTTTTAGGTATGGTGGGGTATTATTTTGCAAGAACTTTGCAGATATTGCCCTTCCACTGACAAAACTGATGAGAAAGAGTGAACGATCTGTGTGGGATGAGCGTTGTCAAAAGGCGTTCAAACAGTTAAAGGGTATCCTGTGTCACTATCCAGTGCTAATTGCTAAAGGCACCGGACTTCACTAAGCCATTCTCCCTAGCGACAAATGTTAGCGATAAAGCTGCAGGGGTGGTAACTATTGCAGGGGAGAGATGATGGTATTGAACATCCGGTTGCATACTTTTCCAAAAAGTTTAATGTGCACCAGAAAAATTACTTGACAATAGAAAGGGAATTGCTGTCCCTCATTTTTGCATTACACCATTTCGAGGTTTATGTCAGTGCCGCACAAAAGCCGTTAGTGGTGTTCACTGACCACAACACTTTGGTGTTTTTAGATAAGATTAAAGATTGAAATTGGCATTTATTAAACTGGAGCCTGTGTTTACAGCAGTTTGATATTGAAATAAGACACTTAAGGGGTACGGACAAGGTCATTGCGGGTTGCCTATCCTGTTGTTAAAAAATACTGAAGCAGTGTGTAAAGGCTAAATGTACACTTTGTGAAGTAGAATGTAGTGCTTGGTGTGTAGAATCTGTGTCAGCAAAATTTTGCTCAAAGATCAAAATTTTCCCAACGGGAGAAGGTGTCACGCAGGTGAGAAACTGCTAGAAAATTCAGCAGTCTAATGAACAAGGAGGGGATTAAAAGAGAGAGAGGACTCTGACTTGGTTTTGATAACACTTTTAATTGTGACCTTGAGAGAAGAGTACGGCGCCAGCTGAGACACGAGCTGGGAAGTCACCATAGTAACAGCTCAGAGTGATTGAGTTAACGGATGACTGGAATTTCGAATGGATCATAAAAAGTTGAGGCGGTTGGTCTGATAATGGCAGAGGAGACACGACACGGGAGGATTGCAGAAGCTACCCGAGAAACCACTGATGGAGTTTAAGACCACCGCGAGGGTGGAGGCCACGGACAGATTAATTTCGACTTGTGATTACCAGTGCGGGTACGAGCTTGCCTGTGGGGGTATGCTGGTGGTGAACCCATGCCGTGGGTTAGCAGACCATTCCCTAGAAGGGGGTCTGTCCATCTGTGTCTGTGTGGGGTTCACATGAAGTGACTCTGAAGACTTCAGAAGCAAAAATAACTAAAGTTACCAATGTAGACATCTCTCTCTCTCTCTCTCTCTCTCTCTCTCTCTCTCTCTCTCTCTCTCCCTCTCTCCCTCTCTCCCTCTCTCCCTCTCTCCCTCTCTCCCTCTCTCCCTCTCTCCCTCTCTCCCTCTCTCCCTCTCTCCCTCTCTCCCTCTCTCCCTCTCTCCCTCCCTCCCCTTAAACTTACCTGACATGGAAGACTGATAACTACCTCCAGGACTATTATCACACACAAACACCCTAAAGACTTCAGAAGGAAGAATAACGAAAGCTCTCAACTCTCCCTCTCCCTCTCCCTCTCCCCCTCTCCCTCCCCATCAACACAAAGATAACTCAGCTGCTTAAACGTACCTGACACCATAAGACTGATACCTATCTCTGGGACTTTTACCTTTGTATGCACACACACACACACACACGTTTATAAAAATAGTTTCTCCGGTTTTAATGATATTAATTCATAGTAATAATAAAGAGTCTTAATTTATAGTAAACCAGACACCAGGTGTGTTCCATTTCTGCTGGTCCTTTACAACTTGTCACGGGTCTCGTGATAGTAAGGTTTTTTTTATTCTCAAAAATTTACAATCTTTAAGATAATTTCTTTTTTTTTGAGGCATTGTAAGTGCTGTTACTTCGATGTACCTGTGTTACTTTTGAATAATAATAATAATATTTGAAAAGAAAATGAGCGGCCTTCACTGATTCCTGTCGTGGCTCTCTCTTGAAGAGAGATATCAAATGTCTTTCCCTTGTTTATCTCCCCCCTCTCTTTGCCTGGTTTCTATCCCAATTTAACTCCCCCATCTCTCTCCCTCCACTATTCCCTCCCCCTTCTCTTCCGTCACTCTTTCTCCGACACCTCTTTTTGCCCGTCTTCGCTTCTCATTTATTTCTCACCAACCTCCATCTCTTTTCCTGCTAACCTCTCCTCTCCCTGTTGCCTTCGCCTCTCTCCCCTGTTTCTCATTTCCACCTCTTTCCTCCCATCTTTCCTCAGTCTGTCCCGCTGACTCTCCCTAGTTGCTCTTTTCCTCTTGTTTCTCTCTCCCAGTCTCTCTCTCTCTCTCTCTCTAACTGTCTCTCTGTGGTCTCCCTGTCCTCTTCTACACCCTCCCCTCTCCCTCTCTGTCTCTTCCTCTGCCTTTCAGCTGTCTCTCCCCACTGCTTCATCAAACTCTGAATGCCTGTAGGTTCCAATCTCCAAGCAGAACACTAGGACAAATAATCTTGTAAGCAACTCTGTCTGTGTCACCATCGGACATTGAAAAGGACGCAGTGCTCTCTGAGAACAAACACGGGGAGAGATTCAGTGTTGGTCAGTGAAGGGGTGGGGAGTATTTTGTCAACAGAAAGGGGAGAAAATGAGTGTGAGAGAATGTTGGTCTGAGGGGTGTAAGAGTGGGCGGTGAGAGAGGGAGATTTAGGGTGAGAGGAGAGGAGGAGAGTAGGGACCGAGACTAAGAGAAGATGGAGGACAGAGACAGAGTGGAAGGTGTGCTGAGGATTGAGTGCATGGTGAGGAGTAGGGAGGAAGAGGGAGACAAAGAAGGTGAGTGCACTATGGAGGGAGATGGTATGAAGATGTTGAGAAAGCTGCACACGCTCAGACAGCGTGTCGGGGGAGTTTTGTTCTCTCTGTCCCACTCACAGTAAACCTTTGAAGCATATATTTTCATCAATAAAAACATGACTCAACTCTTGATGCGAGCATGTGCTATTCTGGTAAGAAGTACACACCACTGAACTGAAATGAAATCTCAACCCACAAATATGAAGAAATTATCACCATAGTACGGTGATACCCAGCAGAGGGGCGATTACCGTAAGACCAGATGATATAGGAGCAGAAGTAGGCCATTCGTCCCATTGCATCAGCTCTGCCATTCAATCAAGGGCTGATCCAATGTTTCCAGTAATCACCACTCCCCTGCTTTCACCCCATACCCTTTGATGCCATAGTCAATCAAGAACCTATCCCCCTCTCTATCTTAAATACACCCAAAGAATTTGCCTCCACAGCTGCTCATGGCAACAAATTCCACAGATTTACTACCCTCTGACTAAAGTAATTCTTGCGCATCTCAGTTCTAATAGGACGTCCTACAATCCTGAAGTCGTACCCTCTTCCCCTATGTGTCTCAAGGGGGCTTTAGGGTCCAATAGCAGTCACTTAAATGTTTAAAAAAGTAATTACGATAAATTATGCTACAGTTTAATTTTTTAATAAAAAAAATTGCAGAACTGGAGCCAAATTTGTAAAGAGTGCTTAACCACAGGATATAGGTTTAAATTAGCAACTTTAGCTAATTGTATAGGTAGAGCAACTCCTAACAACGAAATTAAATAAAACTGTTACACAGCTTTCACTTCCAGGTCTACCCAAATTGGCCGATCATTCCTATGACCCCAATATAACCAAAGGGACATATATTACAAATTAACAGCCCAATAATACATTGTTAGATTAGTCAAAGCGAGACCTCCATCCTTTTTCAACTTTTGCAAATGACATTTACTAATTCTTGGTCTTTTATTATCCCAAATAAAAGATAGAATAATAAATCAATCCGATCAAAAACTTCTTAGTCAAAAAACCAGGAATATTCTGAAATAAATATAAAAATTTTGGTAAAATCATCATTTTAACTACATGAATATGACCAACAAGTAAAAATGTAAGTGGGCTCCATCTACTAAATGAGTACTTCATCGAGTCCACTAAAGGAGGAAAATTGGCTTTATAAAGATCTTTATATTTTTTAGTAATTATGACAGCTAAATATCTTAAAGAATCCGTAACTTTAAAAGGAATATTATTATATATAGAGACAGATTCATTTAAAGGAAGTAATTTACTTTTACTAAAATTTATTTTATATCCTGAAAAATCTCCAAATTTGTCAAATAATTTTAGCAAAGCAGGAATAGATTCTTCAGGCTTAGAAATATATACCAATAAATCATCAGCGTAAAGGGAGATCTTGTGCATGGTCTCATTTACAAAAATCCCATGAATATTTTTGGCTTCATGATGAGCAATAGCAAGGGGTTCTAATATTAAATTAAATAACAAAGGACTTAATGGACAACCTTGTCTTGTCCCCCGTGATAGCTGAAAAAAAGGCCTACAATTATTAGTGACAATAGGAGCTTTATATATCATTTTAATCCAATTATTAAAATTAATACCAAAACCAAATTTTTCTAAAACATTAAATAAATATTTCCATTCGACTCAATCAAATGCTTTTTCAGTATCCAAAGATACAATGCATTGTGGAGTTTTAGAAGAGGGTGAATATATAATGTTAAATAGTCTCCAAATATTTGAAAAAGAATAACGACCTTTTGTAAAGCCTGTTTGATCTTTAAAAATAATTTTACCCAAAATACTCTCCAACCGATTGGCCATTATCTTTGAGAGAATCTTAGCATCAACATGTAATAATGTAATAGGTCTGTATGAGGCACAATCAGTAGGATCTTTATCCTTTTTGAGAATTAAAGAAGTAGAAGCCTCATAAAAAGTAGAGGGTAAATCACTTTTCACAAAAGAATCTTTAAACATCTCCAACATATATGGAGAAAGTAATTTTCCAATTTTTTAATAATATTCTACAGGATAACCATCAAGTCCCAGGGCCTTGCCAGATTGCATTGAAAAAATATAGTTATGAATTTCAGATTCAGTAATTTGGGCAACAAAAGTTTTTTGATCCTCAGCAGAAATTTTAGGAAAAGCAATCTTTTGTAAAAAGCATTCATTTCAGAAGAATCTACTGGACATTGAGATTTATAAAGTTCAGTATAAAAATCTTGAAAAATATTATTAATTTCTTCATATTCCTGAGCCAGGGTACCATCCTTTCTATGAATTTTCAAAATTTGCCTTTTGGCTCCAGCTGATTTTAATTCAGATGCAAGTAGTTTATTATTTTTATCTCCAAACATATAAAACTGGCTCTTTAACTTAAGTAGATAACCTTCAATTAGATGAGGTAATAATAGGTTATATTGTGATAGAAGCTCCACCCTTTTTTTAAATAAGTCAATATTAGGGGGAAGTCGCATAGATATTATCTAAATCTTTAATTTGTTTTGAAATTTTATCTAATTCTACTATAGTCTGTTTTTTTAAGTTTAGCTGAATAAGAAATAATCTGACCATGTAAAAATGCTTTAAATGTATCCCATATAATTAATTTGGACATACCTCCTATATCATTAAACAGAAAAAGAATCTTTTATCTGGCTTTCAATAAAAAATGATAAAATCAGAGTTTTGCAATAAAGCCCGCCATGGTGGACGGGCAAAAATGACATAATCAAATTCAAAGGACAAACTCAAAGGTGCATGATCAGATATAGCAATATCATAATATTCACAGTTTTTAACATTAGACAAAAGGCGGGGATCAATTATAAGATAATCAATCCTCAAATAGTTTTATAGACATGTGAAAAAAAGGAATATTCTCTGTTATCAGGGTGCAAATGCCTCCATAATTCGATCAACCCAAAATCGGTCTAAAAGGAGTTAATAACTGATGCAGAACCATTTGGAAATCACTGATTAGTTGAGCTCTTGTCAGTCGTAGGATTTAAACAACAGTTAAAATCCCCACCCATTATCAACATATATTCATTTAAACCCGGCAATAAAGCATAAACTTTTTTTTTAAAAAGAAGGATCATCTAAATTAGAACCATACAAATTGACCAAAACAACCTTTCTATTGCAAATCACTCCTTTAGCAATTAAAAATGTAACATTAGAATCTGATGCAATATCCCCTTCAGTAAATATATTAGATTTAATAAAGATAGATATGCCTTTAGTTCTACTCTGAGAAGTAGCATGGAGCCTATTTTGATCTCCCACCCTGATATGCATCCCCTGAGCAAAAATTTTATCAGCTTGGAATTGATTAATAATTTGAACAGACTTTTTTCGTTTGATAGGATGATCCCAACCACGTACATTCCAACTTATTACATTAATCTGTTTAACTGCCATACTATAATTTTATTCTAATTTACTTTATACATGCGCAGAACACATACCAATACAGGATTATCAGAAGTGGCGGTGATGAAGAATACAACCATATAGAAAACACGCATGCTCCAGAACCACCCAATGGGAAATAACTCTTAACTCTAGACCCACCCACCCTCCCAAAAGCCCAAAAAAAGGCAAGCGAACTAAGATATAATACAAAGCCATGGGCTGCTCTGTCGGTCTCCCCTCTCCCTCTCCCCAGCAAGCACACAAAAAATAAAATGACCTTGCAAGAGAGACAGTAACGTCTCAGCAAAGGAGAGTGTTTACATTCTATCATGTATTAAACAAAAAAAAGAACCAAAATAATATAATTTCTTAGAGAGAAAATCCAGCGTCAGTTTAGCTTTAAGTTTAGCTTTAAATCTCTAAGGAAACTTTAAATTCGATTATAGGACACTATAATAAAACGGATAAAAAAGAGGTTAATAGTATATTTAACCAAACTAAATTTACAAAAATATTAACTAGAAATATCATAAGTAACTAAACCGTCCTGGATATATATAAAAATAAACCCTATTAGTAGGAAAAAAACTACCAATTAGTAAATTAAGTAACAACAAAAAGAAACGTCAAACCAAATATTAGATAAAAGGAACAAATCCTTTTATCCTCTTTTCTCAGTCAAATATCTAATTAGCCATTTAAACAGTCAAACTTGAACCGGAAATCTTCTTTCCAAAAAAAAAAAATCCAATAGGATGCAATAATGAGCAGGTTTTCTTATCTTCCTTTATTAATCTCTCAATGAAATATCCAAATAACCTTCATATATCTTCTTTTCAAAATATGAATAATATCCAGATAATAAATAGCTTTTCAAATAGTTCATTCGGTAGTAGCATCAGTGACGGTGACAGGTGTAGCCTGAACAAAATCCAGTGCAGCTTTTGGGTCAAAGAAAATGCTTGGAGAAGAATTAGGAGGGAAAAACTTTCATTCTTGTTGGGTAACTCAAAGAGGGAAATAGTTTCTTATCATATGCTTGTTTCATTGCCAAAGCAAATCTTGAGCTTTGTTCCATTACTTCTTTAGGATAATCTTCATAAGAATGTTGATTCTCGTTGAATCTGAAAACTCTCTTTTCTTGCCTGTCGCATTATTTGATTTTTAATTTTAAAGTGATGAAAACAAACCAGAATAGATCTTGGTCTGCTTGAATCTTTAAATTTCGAAGTAAACGCTCTATGTGCTCTTTCAATAGCAGACAGCTGAGATAAAATAGTCGGAAATAGAGTATGAAAGAACTTAGCAAAGTAAACCGTTAAGTCTCCATTTTCTGCTCCTTCTTGCAATCCAACAATTCGTCTATTGTTTCGGCGAGACCTAGTTTCCAGGTCTATAATCTTATTTTGTTAGTTTTACAAACAGGTTGTAGTTTCAGAAAATTTTTGCTTAGTTAACTTCAATTCCTCTTCATGTTTAGTAACTTGAGTTTCCACATCTTTAAGTTTTCCCAGAAATAACTTCATTTCATTATTATTCTTTTCCAGTTGATCTTTAATTGCCCTATTCTGATCTTGAATTGCGTTCAGTGTCCGAACAATATCTTCAGCCCATGATGGCATTTCATCAGATCTTTCCTTCGGCATCCTTCCTTTTCATTTACCTTTGTCAGTAGGTTCATGTAGATTCTTCCCACTTCTCGTAGACATAGACATATTACTCCACTTCAAGAATCAGCCTTTAAAATTTTTAAATTCAGAATTTAAATTGAGTGAAAAGTGAAAACGAAGAGCAGCACAGAAGTACTGCTATTCCATCGACAGACAGGGGTGGTCTGAGGGCCACTCATTTTAACTGGAGATGGATGGAAATTTCAGGAACTCTACATCATCCATTTAATTTTCTTTGGGATAAATGATGTGTCTGTCTATCTATCTATCTATCTATCTATCTAGCTGAATGTACAATCTTTGGGGTTCATTGACCCCGAGGGTGTGAAGACCGGATGGCTGCGTATATTTAAGGTGGAGGTAAATAATCATTTAGGGTAGCAGGGGGAATTGGCACAGGAAAATATATCAGCCACGATCATAAGACACAGCTGGCGAATTCCTCCTCATTTCTGTACTAAATGTGGGGGTGCCCCTGATCCTGGACTCTACACTATAGGAAACATTCTCTCCACATCCACTCTATCTGAGTCCTCTGGTCCTAGACTCCCCCACTATAGGAAAACATATAACCATATAACAATTACAGCATGGAAACAGGTAATCTTGGCCCTTCTAGTCCGGGCCGAACGCTTACTCTCACCTAGTGCCACCAATCCGCATTCAGCCCATAATCCTCCATTCCTTTCCTGTCCATATACCTATCTAATTTTACTTTAAATGACAATACCGAACCTGCCTCCACCACTTACACTGCAAGCTCGTTCCACACAGCTAATACCCTCTGAGTAAAAAAATTCCCCCTCGTGTTACCCCTAAACTTTTGCCTCCTAACTCTTGACTCATGTCGTCTTGTTTGAATCTCCCCTACTCTCAATGGAAAAAAGCCTATCCATGTCAACTCTATCTATCCCCCTCATAATTTTAAATACCTCTATCAAGTCCCCCCTCATCCTTCTATGCTCCAAAGAATAAAGACCTAACTTCTTCAACCTTTCTCTGTAACTTAAGTGCTGAAACCCAGGCAACATTCTAGTGAATCTTCTCTGTACTCTCCATTTTGTTGACATCTTTCCTATAATTCGGTGACCAGAACTGTACACAATACTCCAAATTCGGCCTTATCAATGCCTTGTACAATTTTACCATTACATCCCAACTCCTGTACTCAATGCTCTGATTTATAAAGGCTAGCATACCAAAATCTTTCTTCACCACCCTATCCACATGAGATTCCACCTTCAGGGAACTATGCACCATTATTCCTAGATCACTCTGTTCTACTGCATTCTTCAATGCCCTACCATTTACTAAGAATGTCCTATTTGGATTATTCCTACCAAAATGTAGCACCTTACACTTATCAGCATTAAACTCCATCTGCCATCATTCAGCCCACTCTTCTAACTGGCTAAAATTTATCTGCAAGCTTTGAAAACCTATTTCATTATCTACAACACCTTCTATCTTAGTATCATCTGCATACTTACTAATCCAATTTACCATCCCATCATCCAGATCATTAATACATATGACAAATAACATTAGACCCAGTAAAGATCCCCGAGGCACACCACTAGTCACCGGCCTCCAACCTGACAAACAGTTATCCACCACTACTCTTTGGCATCTCCCATCCAGCCACTGTTGAATCCATTTTACTACTTCAATATTAATTCCTAATGATTGAACCTTCCTAACTAACCTTTCATGTGGAACCTTGTCAAAGGCCTTACTGAAGTTCATATAGACAACATCCACTGCTTTACCCTCGTCAACTTTCCTCGTAACCTCTTCAAAAACTCACTAAGATTTGTCAAACATGACCTTCTACGCAAAATCCATGTTGACTGTTTCTAATCAGACCCTGTCAATCCAGATAATTATATATACCACCTCTAAGAATACTTTCCATTAATTTACCCACCACTGATGTCAAATTGATAGGCCTATAATTAAAAACACAAGATACTGGCAGAACTCAGCAGGCCAGACAGCATCTATGGGAAACGTCGTCACTACCTCCTCCCATATATGCTGTCTGGCCTGCTGAGTTCTGCCAGCATTTTGTGTTTTTATTAATTTCCAGCATCTGCAGATTCACTCGTTAGGCCTATAATTGCTAGGTTTACTCTTAGAACCCTTTTTAAACAATGGAACAACATGAGCAATACTCCAATCTCCTGGCACCATCCCCTTTTCTAATGACATTTTGAAATATTTCTGTCAGAGCCCCTGCTATTTCTATACTAACTTCCCTCAAGGTCCTACGGAATATCCTGTTAGGACCCGGATATTTATCCACTTTTATATTCCTTAAAAGTGCCAGTACTTCCTCCACTTTAATCATCATAGTTTCCATTAATTCCCTACTTGTTTCCTTTACCTTACACAATTCGATATCCTTCTCCTTAGTGAATACCGAAGAAAAGAAATTGTTCAAAATCTCCCTCATCTCGTTTGGCTCCACACATAGCTTTCCACTCTGATTCTCTAAGGGGCCATTTATATCCTTCACTATCCTTTTTCTATTAATATAACTGCAGAAACCCTTTGGATTTATTTTCACCTTACTTGCCAAAGCAACCTCCTATCTTCCATTAGCATTTCTAATTTCCTTCTTAAGATTCTTTTTAAATTCTTTATACTCCTCGAGCACCTCATTTACTCCATGCTGCCTATACTTATTGTAGATTTAACACCTACCCAACAGGCTGGTATATGTCTAGGGGAAAATGAGATCCAGCCACTCACCAACCCCACCTCCCGTAAACGCAGGTGCTGTGGGAATCAAATTTATGCTGCGTGCACACACACCATATCAAACTCACCCCAGATACTGTTATGGAATACACTTTAAAGAGTTTACTAAAACTAAAAGAGTACTATGCAATCAATATATATGAAGGAAAAGCAAATAAAGTAAAAGGCGCCAACTTATCAAAGTTCGGTCAGTTTAGTGCACATCGTTGGAGCTCAACCATCGAACCATTCAGCATATAATTCAAAACCATTCAGAATTTTTTTACATTCTACTTGGTCTTCTTCTAAAATTCAACCTTTTTGGGCAAATTTAAGAGTTTTGCTGGAGCAAATTATTGGAACACAACTTCCACATAACCCAACATTATTTTTATTAGATGATATTGAAGGGATAAAACCAAAATCCAAATTGAATAAGTATCAGAAAGAATTCATAAAAATTGCATTGGTAGTAGCCAAAAAGGCTATTGCAGTTACTTGGAAATCGGATTCATACTTAAGTATAGATCGTTGGAAGAACGAAATTTACAGCTGTATTCCACTTGAAAAAATTACATAATTTAAGAGAGAAATATGAAACGTTTCTGAAAATTTGGCGCCCTTAATAACAAAGGACAGGATTAAATATATAGGTGTTCTGAAGATAAAATAATTGGTTATTTTGGGAAATAAATAAATATATATACTAAAGTTATTATGAACTCCATGGAGCATGTGGGGATCTTCCGATATCAAGGCATTCTTTCTTTCTTTCTTCTTCTCTTTCTTTTTTCTTTCCTTCTATAGAGATATGTTAGTGGGGAGGGGTTAAGGGGGGGAAGGGTTGATAATTTTTTTCATTCTTCTTTCTGTAATCAGTTGTAAACTCAATAAAAAAAATTAAAAAACCATCGAACCATTCAACCCCTCGTCATTTTCCTTCGACCTCCACCCGGGATCATTATCGCACCTGGGACCACCCGGGTGGTCGACCGAGCAGCGCAGCGCACGTCCACCTTCCTGGGCGTCTTCTCCCAACTCCCCTGAAAAGACCGGGAAACCCCCTCTCCCAGACCACAAGACAAAATAACATTCCCCATTGGTCAACAAATGAATACAATCCTGGTATCAGCGAGTCGAAAACTAAACAACTGTGAGAGAAAGCACTTATCATACAAAGAAGTATTCCCACTCTTAACAAAACAAAGAAGCCATTTTGATTAACATACACAGTACATTGTACATAGATATCTCTCTTTTTCCGAACCAAGTTTCCAATATCCCTTGAAAACCATGGCTCTCTCAAGTTAGCCGTTCTCCAATCAAAAATCTCAACCCTGGGTCCAGTCCTATCCTTCTCTATAATTATATTGAAACTAATGGCATTGGAATCACTCGACCCACAGTGCTTCCCAATATACACCTCCGTCACCTGACCTATCTCATTCCCTACCAGTAGATTCAACACTGCCCCTTCTCTCGTTGGTACCTCTATGCATTGCTGCAAATAACTATCCTGCACGCATTTTACAAACCCCAAACCATCCCTTTTACAGTATGGGCTTCATAGTCTATGTGTCGAAAATTAAAATCTCCCACAGTCACAACCATGTGCTTACTACAAATATCTGCTATCTCCTTGCAAATTTTCTCCTCCAATTCTCGCTCCCCATTAGGTGGTCTGTAATACACCCCTACAAGTGTTACTACACCTTTCCTATTTCTCAATTCCAAATATCCTCTCTAGACGAGCCCTCTAATCTATCCTGCCAAAGCACTGCTGTAATATTTTCTCTGACAAGCAATACAACACCTCCCCCTCTTGTCCCTCTGATTCTATCACACCTGAAGCAACGAAATACAGCAATATTCAGTTGCCAGTGACACCCCTCTTGTAACCATGTTTCACTAATAGCTACAACATCACATTTCCAGGTATCAATCCATGCTCTAAGTTCATCCACCTTTCAACCACCTCCTAGCATTAAAATAAGTGCATTTAATAAATTATCCATCTCTTCCTCTCTGTTTATCTCTAACGGTGGAAACAACTTTACTACCTTCTTTTTCTTCCTTCTCCCATACATCTGCTCCTACACTCTGGTCTCCCACTGCTCCCCCCCCATGTATCTAGTTTAAATCTACTGGAACCTCTCTAGCAAACCTACCTGCAAGAATATTTGTCCCCTTCCAGTTCAGATGTAAATTGTCCGCCAGAACAGTTCCCACCTTCCCTGGAAAACTACCCAATTATCTATAAATCTGAAGCCCTCCCTCCTGCACCATGTCTTCAGCCACGTGTTAATCTGTGCTATCTTACTACTTCTAAACCCACCTGCACGTGGCACTGGTAGCAATCCTGAGATTGCTATCCTGGAGGTCTTGTCCTTTAACTTGGCACCTAGCTCCCTAAACTCTCCTTTCAGGACCTACTCACTCTTTCTACCCACGTCATTGGTTCCTACATGGACCACGACATTCGGCTGCTCACCCTTCCTCTTGAGAATACTGAGAACTCGATCCGAGATATCGCGGGCCCTGGCACCAGGGAGGTAACAGACCATCTGGGATTCTCGATCTCTTCCACAGAACCTCCTATCTGCCCTGCTAACTATGGAATCCCCTATCACTACTGCTCTCCTCTTTTCCTTCCTTTCCATCTGAGCTGAGGGTGCAGTCTCAGTGCCAGAGACGCAACCACTGCAACTTGTCCCTGGTAGGTCGTCCCCACCAACAGTATCCAAAATGGTATACTTATTGTTGATGGGAACGGCCACAGGGGTGCTCTGCTCAGTCTGTCTATTCCCCTTCCCTCTCCTCACAGTCACCCAGCTACCTGTCCCCTGACTCTTCGGGGTGACTGTCTCCCTGTAACTTATTTATTTCTGCCTCTGCCTCCTGAATGATCCGAAGTTCATCCAGCTCCAGTTCTAGTTCCCTAACACGGTTTGTCAGGAGCTGCAGCTGGATGCACCTTTTGCAGGTGCAGTTATCAGGGACATTTGTGCTTGCCCTGACTTCCCACATACTGCAAACGGAGCACTCAGCTGCCCTAACTGCTGCCTCCATTACCTACTCCTAAGCTAATTAGATTAATTAAAGGATCTTACCTGGCCTAACCTCACCTGGAGTGAAGCTGGTCCTCATCCTCTGCTTGCTTTTTAAGTTCCCCTGCTGATCTCAGAGGCTGACTTCCACGCGCTTGCGCTGTTGTGCCCCGTTCAACCTCACCTCTGCCTGTTCTCGCCGAAGCCTGATTGAGCCAAAGCCGACACACTCTGCTTCAGTCCACTCCAACGATGGCTGCCGTATATGGCAGACTTTCTTTTAAATCCCTGGCATGCTACATCATGCGCCTGCGCTGTCTCGCCTCTTTGCCCTGATCAGTTAAAAAACTGCTTCTCTCCGAGCTGCCTTTACTTCTTCCCTCTCCGCCTCTTGCTTTGACTTAAAAGACCGATGAAAAATTTCTCTCCTTTTTTAAACCTTTGGCGCGCTACGTCACGCCCCTGCACAGTCTAGCCTCTTTGCTCTGATCACATCCTCTTCACATCCACTCTATCTGTTCCCTCTGGTCCGAGACACCCCCACTATAGGAAACATCCTCTCTTCATCCACTCTCAGATAAGGAGCCCAAATCACCAAACCCATAATCACCAAGTCAGGTCTAACCAGTGCCGTTTAAAGCCTTAGTATTATACCCTGCCTTATAGTCCTCTCGTAACAAATGCTAACATTACATTTACATAACCTTAAAGGTAAAAGGCCAGACTGGGGGGCGGGGGGGAAGAGGGAAGTTTTGGCGTAAGGAAGCCATTGCTGTTCTATCATCATCCCTGCTAGTGTCTCCTTCCAATCAACTTTGGCGAGCTCCCCTCTCTCTCGTGAATCTGCAGTTCATCTCACTCCACTAATCATGATGAATCTTTGAGTAGCTTTGCCTCTCAAACTGCAGGGTGACTTCTATCATATTGTGGTTACTGACTCCTCAGCGTTCCCTTTCCTTGATCTTCAAAATGAAGTTTGGTTCCTTTCCACAACACCCAGTCCAGAATTACATTTTCCATAGTGGCACAACCTTGAGCTGTTCTAAAAAGCCATCTTATTGGCATTCTCCAAATTCCCTCGCTTGAGAACAAGCACTAGCCTGATTTTCACAATCTCCCTTCACCCTCCCAGCTTGTTTCACGACCATCAGGGAGAATACAATATCATGTACACCAGGGCTACCAACTCTGAAACAGCTAATTTCCCCAAACAATAAATCTGATCAACAACTCCACCCACTAACGCACACTTTAACAGCGATAAACACTGCTAGTTAGTCATTTTCTGTCAGTTGCCTTACGGACAGACATCCTGTGCCTTTCGTCACTTGATAGATATATGTGCAGTGTGTGAGCTGCGGATATATATTTTTATTATTGTGTGTTTTTTTTTGCTGCACCGGAGCCGGAGTAATAATTATTTCGATCTAATTTGCACTTGGCTGCTAGAAATGGAATTAAACAACCCTGAATCTTGAATAAATATTTCAGCAGGCTGCAGTATCACATTTCTGTTTCTCAGTGTTATTGTGGCAGAGCACCACCTGGTGACGATGGAGTCCACGAATAAAGAGGGCCTGTAATTGTGGCAATTCGCCACTGTGGCAGTGCTGTCCACAAAAGGAAGAGGGCCACAGCGATAAGGAAGGGTGTAGGGTGCTGGAAAATAACCCTGCAAGTGGCTGAAGTGCTACACCTGCCCCAGACCACTCTCCTCACCAGTATTCAGGGTTCCAAACTGTCCTCCATATGAGGCAATACTTCAGCTTCATGCCTGGTCCAGTCATCTACTGTTTCCTGTTCTCCCGGCGTGTCCTCCTCCATCTTAGTGAGACCCGATGTCATCTCTACACTCTGATCTCCAACTTGATGAGATTCTGCAGATGTTGGAGATAGAGGGTAACATACACAAAATATTGGAGGAACTCAGGAGGTCAGGCAGCATGTATAGAGGTGGGGGGGGGGGGTGGGGGGAGCATAACAGACACTTCTTGCTAAGACCCTTCCTTGGAAATGGAAGGGGGTGGTGTGTGTGGAATAAGATGTTGGGCAGAGAAGAAGGATTACAAGCAGGCAGATGATAGGTGAAGTCAGTTAAGAATGGAAGTGAGTGGGTGGGGGGGGGGAGATGAAGTGAGAAGGGGTGAGGTGGTAGGCGGAAAAATGCAAAGGGCTGAAAATAAGGAATCTGAGAGGAGACGAGAGTGGGCCATGGGAGAAAAGGATGGAAAGGAGGCATCAGAGGGAAATGATTGGCAGTGGGCAAGAGAGGAGGTAAGATGGGAGACAGAACCGAGAGGGTAGGGTGTGGGTGGGAAAAAAATGGAGGTAGAAGTTAAAGATATCGAGGTTTCCGGTGACGTCATCATCGAGAATGGCAGTTTAAGTCACTAGCTCCTCCGGAAAAACGCGTATTAAGCCCGTTAACCCATCAAATATAATATTTTTCGAAAAATATTTGAACTGAAAAGAGGGGGAAGAATGGGGAAAAAGAATGGAAATTAAAAAAAGCGACACTGCGAAGCCTGTGGCCGAGAGGAGTGCAGCGAGCGGCTCTCCTACCCAACCGCGTGCTAGCAAGGCGGACACTGGGCTTCGTTCAGGCGAAGTGGTGAATATGTTCAAAATCTTGAAAGAGATAATGGGGTTCCAGAAAGATATAAAACAGCAGCTCCGTGATATTAAGTCAGAGCTCGCCTGTGTCAATCAAATAGCGGTGGCAGAGACTTGAATTGAGAAGGTGGAAGATCGCGTTCGAAACGTGGAACGGATACTGAGTAAGACAATAAAAATATTACATCACCAAGAAGGCAAACTGTTTGACCTGGAGGGAAGATCACTGCGGAAAAATATCAGAATCTACAATGTTCCTGAAGGAGCGGAGGGCTCGTCTATGACGGAGATTGTTGGAAAGTTACTGTGAGATGCGCTGGATCTTCCCTCGGCTATGGAGCTGGAAGTCGAAAGAGCCCATTGTGTGCTCGTCCCGAAACCTACCCAGGATAGAAAGCCACGCTCAATAATAATTAAATTTCTTCGGTACAGCACCAAGGCGGAGATTGTATGAAGGGCCTGGGGTAAGAAGAGAGTGTTTTTCAATGATAAATTAATATATTCCAACCAAGATTACCCCCCTCCCACGGTCCTGTAGAAATACAAAGAATACTCTGAAGTAAAGCGAGTACTAAAGCAAAAAAAGATTAGATTTCAAACTCTGTACCCTGCTAAACTTCGAGTGTTTTATGACAACGGGACATGGTTGTACCAGACAGCAGAAAAGGCGACTACAGACATGAAGGCCAGAGGGTTGCCCAGCATGACCAAAATGAGGGAAAGCCTTGCTGAGGAATTATCCCGCTCCGCTTGGGAAATAGTGCGAGAATCGAGAAGGCAGGAGATGGGAGGAGGCCGAGAGAAATATATCAGGAAGAGACTGGGAGTTTCCCAAAGACAGTCCTCACCCCCTTCAGATGAGCCATAAGGTGTGACTAACTTTAAAAACGTTGAGAAGCTAAACGGAAGCAAAAGTAGACGGTGATATACCTATATCGAGAAATACTTATTATAATGTGGATTTTATATTACTTAGTTGTTATTCTTTATTTGCTCACTTACTCCTTTTTCCCCATCAAAATGAGAATATATATGTGTATGCATATATGTGTATGTATATAATATGTGTGTGTGTATATATGATTACTGCAATGTGGGCCCTCAACTCAGAAATAGGAGGGGTTATCCCCCACAGCTAGACATTTCCTCTAGCTCAACGCAGGGTCATCCACTAGAGACCTCAGCCTTGGAATCACACATTCATTGCCATTTTTGTTATTATTTGCGTTTCTTTTTTAAACATTTTTTTAATTGAATTTTCAAATAGGTTAAAGAAAGAAAAAAATAAATTATCAATGCTTCCCCCCTCCCCTTAACCTCTCCCCCCTAACATATCCCTATAGAAAAAAAAGAAGAAAAAAGAAAGAAAGACAGATTGCCTGGATATCGGAAGATCCCCACGTGCTCCACGGAGTTCATAATAGCTTTAATATGTATATTTATTTCTTTCCCCAGATAACCAATAATTTTATCTTCGGAGCACCTATATATTTAATCCTTTTTTTTTGTAAATAAGGGTGCCAAATTTTCAGAAATATTTCCTATTTATCTCTTAAATTATGTAATTTTTTCAAGTGGAATGCAGCTAAAAATTTCATTCTTCCAATGATCTATACTTAAGTATGAA
Source organism: Hypanus sabinus (assembly GCF_030144855.1). Lineage (NCBI taxonomy): Eukaryota > Metazoa > Chordata > Chondrichthyes > Myliobatiformes > Dasyatidae > Hypanus > Hypanus sabinus. The sequence goes on along the minus strand of NC_082716.1, from coordinate 114,697,550 downwards.
TATGATTTCCAAGTAACTGCAATAGCCTTTTTGGCTACTGCCAAAGCAATTTTTATGAATTCGTTTTGATATTTATTCAATTTGGATTTCAATTTTATCTCTTCAATATCGCCTAGTAAAAATAATGTCGGATTATGTGGAAGTTGTATTCCAATAATTTGTTCCAGTAAAACTCTTAAATTTGTCCAAAAAGGTTGAATTTTAAAACAAGACCAAGTAGAGTGTAAAGAAGTACCAATTTCTTGATTACATTGGAAACATTGATCAGATAAATTTGAGTTTAATCTATTTACTTTTTGTGGTGTAATATATATTTGTTGTAAAAAGTTATATTGTACTCATCTTAGTCGAACATTTATTGTATTTGTCATACTGTCAAGACATAATCTTGACCAACTTGTTACATCAATTTTAATATTCAAATTAGTTTCCCATTTTTGTCTTGACTTATGAATTCCTTGTTTAATTGCCTGTTTTTGAATCAAATTATACATACCAGAAATAATTTTTTTGATTTTTCCTTTATGAATTAAAGTTTCTATTTCATTAGGTTTCGGCAATAACATTGTTTGATCCAGTTTATCTGTTAAATAAGCCCTTAATTGGAAATAACAGAAAAAGTGTTATTTGATATTTTATATTTATTCTTTAATTGGTCAAATGACATTAATATACCTCCTTCAAAACAGTCTCCGATATATCTAATCCCTTTGTGAAACCAGTTATATAAAAGTTGACTATACATTGTAAAAGGGATAAGTTTATTTTGAGTTAAAGGTCTCTTTGCTAATGAAGATTTCTTTATCTCATCATCAACATTTATCTTATTCCATAAATCAATCAAATCTTTTAGTATAGGAGGTTCTTTCTTTTCCCGTATCCATTTAGATTCCCATTTATATATAAAATCTTCTGGTATATTTTCTCCTATTTTATCTAATTCTATTCTAATCCATGCCAGTTTATCTTCATCAAAAAAGATGCAATAAATCTAAGTTGATTTGCTTTGTAATAATTCTTAAAATTTGGTAATTGTAACCCTCCTAGGTCAAATTTCCATGTCAATTTTTCCAACGATATTCTTGACATCTTACCTTTCCAAAGGAATTTCCTCACACATTTATTTAACTCTTGAAAAAACTTCTGCGGTAATTGTATTGGTAGTGTTTGGAATAAATATTGTAATCTAGGGAATATATTCATTTTTACAGCATTGACTCTACCTATTAATGTTATTAGTAACATCATCCATTTATCAAGATCCTCTTGAATTTTTTCAATAATGACAAATAATTTAATTTATATAAATTATTTATATCATTATCAACTCTTATACCTAAATACTTTATACCATTTATCGGCCATCTAAATTGAGTTATTAATCGACATTGACTATAATCTCCTTTAGTAAGGGATAGAATTTCACTTTTATCTCAATTTATTTTATACCCTGGTATTTTTCCATATTCTTCCAATCTAAAAGATAATTTACGCAACAAATGCAATGGGTTAGTTAGATAAATCAGAACATCATCAGCAAATAAGTTAATCTTATATTCCTCCTGATTAACTCTGAAACCCATAATATATGTCAGTTCTAATTAATTCAGCTAATGGTTCTATCGCCAACACAAATAAAGCAGGTGATAATGGACAATCTTGTCTAGTTGACCTTGTTAACTGAAATGACGTTGAAATTCGGCCATTTGTCACCACTTTAGCTTTGGGATGAGTATTTAAGGTTTTAATCCATTTCATAAAAGATACCCCATATCCATATTTTTCCAATATCTTAAATTAAAAAATCCCATTCCAATCTATCAAATGCTTTTTCTGCATCCAAAGCAACTGCCACACTCATTTCTTCCCTCTTTTGTGCCAAATGAATTATGCTAAGTAACCGAGTTACATTATCTGCCGATTGTCTATTTTTAATAAATCCTGTTTGGTCCATGTGTATTAATTTTGATAAGTATTTAGATAATCTATTAGATAAAATCTTTGCTATTATTTTATATTCAGTGTTCAACAAAGAAATAGGTCTATATGATGTTGGCTTTAAAAGATCTCTGTCTTTTTTTTGGCAATACTATTAAAATAGCTGTCGAAAAAGATTCTGGAAGTTTATGCGTTCTTTCTGCTTGATGTATTAGATCCATAAAAGGAGGAATTAATAAATCTTTAAACTTTTTGTAAAATTCAGCTGGAAAACCATCTTCACCTGGAGTTTTATTACTCTGAAGTGACCGTAGAGCGTCTTCGACCTCTTTTAATGTAAAAGGCACATCTAATCCCTTCTGTTCTTCCGAATTCCATTTTGGGAGAGGTATTTGTGATAAAAACCTTTCTATCTCAACAATATCATTTTGTGATTCTGATTGATACAGTTCAGAATAAAATTTTTTAAAAGTTTCATTAATTTCTAAAGGTTTATAAGTAATTTTATTTACACTTGTTCTAATTGCATTTATCGTTTTGGAGGCCTGGTCTGTTTTTAACTGCCAAGCAAGAATCTTGTGTGATCTTTCACCTAGTTCATAATATCTCTGTTTAGTTCTCATAATTGCTTTTTCTGTTCGGTATGTCTGAAGTGTATTATATTGTAGTTTCTTCTTAACAAGTTGTCTTTGTTTTTCTTCTGTCATATATCTTCGAGATTCTTTTTCTAATTTTGTAATCTCTTTTTCCAATTGATCTATTCCTACCATATATTCCTTCTTAATTTTAGAAGTATAACTTATTAGCTGGCCTCTCAAATATGCCTTCATCGCTTCCCATAATATAAATTTATCATCAACTGAATGTGAGTTTGTATCTAAAAAAAAACTGAATCTGTTTTTTCATAAAGTCAGAAAAATCTTGACGTTTTAATAATATTGAATTAAATCTCCATCTGTAAATTGATTCCTCCTTATCCATCATTATCATTGTCATTATCAAAGGGGAATGATCTGACAATATTTTTGCTTTATATTCCATATTTTTCACTCTGTCTTGAATATTCACTGATAGTAGGAAAAAATCTATCCTTGAATAAGTTTTATGTCTATTTGAATAAAATGAATAATCTCTTTCTCTTGGGTTAATTCTTCTCCATATATCAATTAAATTTAAATCTTTCATCAATGATAAAGTTAATTTTGCTACTTTTGGTTTTGTAACAACCTTTGTTGACCTATCTAAAACTGGGTCCAGACAAAAGTTAAAGTCTCCACCTATTAATATTTTATCGTGTGCGTCAGCCAGATTCAAAAAAAGCCTCTTACATAAATTTTATATAATTTTCATTTGGTGCATAAATATTCATAAGAGTCCATAGTTCTGAAAAGATTTGACAATGTATAATTACATATCTTCCTGCAAAATCAATTAATACATTTTGTATTTTAATTGGTAAAGTTTTGTTGATCAAAATTGCAACTCCCCTTGGTTTTGAATTAAATGAAGCTGCTATAACATTTCCGACCTAATCTCTCTTTAATTTCTGATGGTCTATCTCTGTTAAATGTGTTTCTTGTATAAAAGCTATATCTATTTTCATTTTCTTAAAGTATGTTAAAATTCTTTTTCTTTTCACCGGTCCATTAAGCTAATTAACATTAAAACTTAGAAAATTCAGTAAATTAGTCATTATGTTTAACGAGGTTACTCTAGTCTATAATAATATATAATATTTCAACTCTCATAGTATCTTGGGGAATTATTTTAAAATTCTCCATGTTGCTATGTGTCTGCCCTCCGATCATCCAGGCAAAGAAAGAAAAATAAAAGAAAAATAGATAAAAAAGAAAAAAAAACGAACTCCCCCCCCCCGCTAATGTTCTGAATGAAAAAAAAAACACAACATTACCCTCCTCCATTGTGCGGGTCATGGCAAACGCCATGATTACACACGTGAATCCCATAGCGATCGATCCGAAGTTCCTCCAGCTCCCCTGTAACATGAAAAAAGTATATATAAGAGAAGAAAAAATATCACTACTCTCGATTAATATTTCCTCAAATTTTAACCTTTCTCCCCCTGTATCATATAATTAAAAGTATATTTAAATATTCTTCTGTCCTTAATGTCCATCAACTCACTTCAGTGTCCCCATCTTCATCTTTAATCTGTTTCACTTTTAAATCTTTATTGTGTCTAGTGAATATTTGGGAGTTCTTGTGCAAACTCCTCTGCATCCCGATGATCAGTAAAAAATCTTCTTTTTCCGTCATCCAAAAAAATTATCTGTGTTGCCGGGTGGCGCAATATAAATTTATAAACCTTTTTCCATAAAACTTTTTTCACTGGATTAAATTCCTTCTTTCTCTTCAAAAGGTCTTAACTTATATTAGGATAGAACAGAACTGCTTTCCCTTCTATCATCAATGGCTCATTTCTCTTTCTGGCACATTGGGCAGCCACCTTCAGGAACTTTTCTTTATCTTGATATCTTAAGCATTTTATCAAGATTGGTTGTGGGTTTTTATCAGGTTGAGGTTTTGGTCTTAAGGCTTTGTGGACCCTTTCAATTTCAATCAACTGGGTTCCACCTTCCATTTTCAAATTTTCCGGGATCCATTTTTGAAAAAAATTTATTGGATCCTCTCCTTCCATCCCTTCTTTAAGACCAACAATTTTAATAGTATTTCGTCTACTAAAATTTTCAAGCACATCTATTTTTTGCAACAGTCATTTTCTTTCTGATGTCTATGCAAGAATATTATCTTCCATTTTATTCACTCTATCTATAGTGTCTCCTGTTATTTCTTCCAGCTTTTTAACTTTCTTGTCCGTTTTCTCCTGTTTTTTCACCACTTTATCAAACATATTCTTCATATTTTTAATTTCTTCTTTTATTATTTTAAATGTTTTAATCCTTTTAATTCATGCATTATTTACGCCAAAGCTTCTCTTATGTCTCCAGAATATCTTCCACCTCCAACCTTTTCCTGTTCTTCTTCTTTTACCTCCTCATATTCATCTGTATGTTCCAGAGAATCCGAATCCACTTAGGGTTAATTTTCACTTCCACTTCCAATCGTAGCTGGGATTTGTATTTCAAATTGCTCATGTTTGCGCATGCCTTTTCCTGCGCGTGTGCAATTCCTGTTGTTCCTTCTTGGAAATTGTTGATGTTGTGGCCAATTCCTGTTCTATATCGCCGGAGGTAAGATGCACTTGAGTCTGAGGCTTCTTCATGGTGGCCGGCCCAGCTTGTATTGTCTACAAAGTAGAAGTTTTCTTCTTTGTCTGTTTAGGAGGCATATCTAAGGAAATTCTTGAGTAGTTTAGACGTAGTTTTTAGAAAATATTTACTAACTTTTCTTCACAAACATTAATTTATTAGTTTTTTTACGGGACAGCTGGATTTCCACGTCTCGATCCTACGTCATCATGTGATGTCCCCCTATTATTTGCGTTTCTTGGTTCTTGTTTGTTCAGGGAGTAGATCGATTAAGTTTTATTCTAATTTCAATGATACATTGCCAGATAAATACAGATGGCTAAGGACAAGGTAAAATTCATTTCTTTTAATGTCAATGGGCTATTAAATCCAATAAAATGTAAGAAAATTTTTATCCAAAATGAAAAAGAACAAGCCCATGTAGTATATTTACAGGAAATTCATTTGTGATAATGAGCATAAAAAACTAAAGAGCTTCACTAATCAGTTTTTCTCCTCAAATAAATCAGGACATAGGAGAGGAGTTGCTATTCTTATCTCAAGTAAGCTAAATTTTATAAAAAGTATTCAAAATGGGAGATAAAGAGGGCAGATATATTCTGGAATACAAAGAGGGAATATAGACGGAAATTCAGTTACTCTATTGAATATATACGCACCCCCCGGAGGTGATATTGGTTTCTTTCAGAAAATTACTCATATTATGGTAACAAAAACAGAAGGTCTCCTGATATGAGGGGGAGACTTAAATTTACAATTACAACCAAACTTAGACTCTTCCAACAGAAAAACCTATGAAACAAAATCTTTACATAAGGAAGTTAATAGACTTTTTGAGGATGTTGGTTTAATTGAGAAATGGAGGGCCTTTTCCCTGACAGAAAGGATTACACTCATTATTCTGCTCCCCATTCTGCATATACAAGAATAGACTATTTCATAACATTTGGAAAAGACAAAGACAAAATAAACACCTGTGGAATTGGGACAATAGATGTAAGTGACCATGCAACTATATGTTTATCTGTTGATTTTGACCTACAATCAAAGAATACTATTTGGAAGCTAAATTCAAGTTTACTCAATGATATGACCTTTAAGGAACAAATTAAAAAAGAAATTGGTTTCTACTTAGAATTTAATGATAATGGAGAGGTTTCACCTCCCATTTTATGGGATACTCTGAAGGCGGTCTTAAGAGGGAAAATTATAGCGATATCTTCATATAAGGAAAAGATAAGGAATAAGACATTAGAGGAATTATAAAATATTCTGAAGGAACTAGAGAAAAAATACAAATTGAATTTGGCACAGGATACATTAGGGGAAATTAAAAGAATAAGGAATGAAATAAATAGTTTGGCTATGCAAGAAATCAGGAAAAAATTTTATGTTTCTGAAACAGAGACATTATGAAAGTGGATCGAAATCTATGAAAATACTGGCATGGAAACTAAAGAAAAAGATAGCAGAAAATACAACTCATAGAATTAGGGACCCAAGAACGAAAATGCTAAAAAAATAAGCTAAGTGAAATTCAAGAAGCTTTTGAAGTGTTTTACAAAACTCTATATTCCAAAGTTCCAGGGGGAAGCATAACCCAATTGACTTCTTGAATTCTCTAGAGCATAGGTGTGAAACTCAAGGCCCGCGGGCCATATCCGGCCCGGCGTACAATTATATCCGGCCCGCGAGATAATTTTAGATAGATCTATTATTTTAATTATTAATGGCCCGGCGATATGAAGCCTATGATTGTAAGTTAATACCAATCATAAAAATAATGCTTGCTCAGCAGTCTTCTTCATAAGAAATGGAATTTGTGAAGTGAAACACTTTGTAGTTATAGCAGAGACTGAGACACATGAGAACAGGCTGAAAAAACGGAGGCAATGAAAGCTGCGTTTGCACGCGCCCGACTGATCCGGCCCGCATGAAGCTGCATTTTGCCCAATCCGGCCCGTGACCTAAAATGAGTTTGACACCCCTGCTCTAGAGTTACCCACTTTAAGCGAAGAACAAAATAGAATGATGACTGCTGACATAACTGAAGTTGAATTAAAAGCTACAATTAGTAGGCTTAAATTAAGCAAGTCACCAGGATCAGATGGGTATATGGCAGAGTGGTTCAAAGAATTTAAAAATGAGTTAATTCCTGTTTTACTCCCCACACTGAACTGGGCTCTAAAAAAGGCACAAATGCCACCCAGTTGGAAGGAAGTGATAATCTCAGCTATACCTAAAGAAGGCAAGGATAAATTGGAATGCAGGTCATTTAGACCAATATCCGTTCTTAATGTAGATTATAGATTACTTACCTCTACCATGGCCAAACGATTAGAGGAGTTTCTACCCATACTGATATGTAACGATCAGACAGGTTTTATACGACAACGCCAGACACAAGACAATGTACGAAGGACACTTCACATTATGGATCATATACAAAAAATAAAATCGAAGCAATAGTGATAAGCGTGGACGCTGAAAAAGCATTTGATTCGGTTAATTGGAATTTTCTTACAGAGTTTTACATAGATTTGGTTTCAAAAACACAATAATTAAAACTATATGACACTATATGACAATCCTACTGCTAGGATTAAAATCAATGGATATTTATCAAATAACCTTACCCTAGAAAGGGGCACGAGACAGGGTTGTGCATGGTCACCGCTACTCTTTGTGTTATATCTGGAACCATTAGCTCATTACATCAGACAAAATGAAGATATCAGGGGAATTACTATTAAAGGGACAGGGCATAAATTGGCTTGTTATGCGGATGACATTTTGATCTATCTAGAACATCCAACATACTCTTTAACTAAATTGATGAAATCCTTTGAACAATATGGCCAATTATCAGGATACAAGATCAACATAGTTAAAACCCAATTACTTTCATATTACTATAGCCCACCAAGAGAAATTGAAAATCGATACCCCTGGGCATGGCACACAGAGTCTTTGAAATATTTGGGCATAATTATGCCAAACGATTTGGCAAAATTATCAGAATGTAATTATCAACCTTTATATAAAAAATTAAGGAAGATGTGGCAAGATGGAACCTGATTCCTTTTTTTTAGTCTCAATACAAGGATTGAGTCTATTAAAATGAATATACTGCCCAGACTGTTATATCTCTTTCAGAGCCTACCAGCAGAGATTAATCAAAATCAATTCAATGAATGGAACAAGATGCTATCAAGGTATATTTGGCAAAATAAAAGGTCTAGAGTTCCTCTCAAAACTTTGCAATTAGCACAGGAAAAGGGGGGATGGGGTCTACCTTCTCTTAGAGATTATTATTTTGCAGCACAGTTGAGAGCTGTGATACGTTGGTACAACCCATCATATGACGCTCAATGGAAAAGCATTGCAGAGTGGGTATTTCCCATCACCACACAAGCAATTTTGGCTGATAATAACCTGTAAAGGTTAATATAAACAGTACATAAACAGTATTGATAACCCATGGATGAAATTGACTCTTAACATATGGAAAACCACTATAAAAGAATATAATCTACAGGGAGATATTGCAATTCTTAAATGGTGTGCATATGACTCGGATTTTACACCAAATGGAAAATTGGGAAATTTCACTAGGAAATGGTCATCACAGGAGAACCCAACTTTAAATACATGGATGGAAATTACAATGGACATTTACAAAATGGAGAAGATAACAGCATCTGTTAATCATAAACTGGAACAATTTGATTCATACTGGGAAAAATAGTTTAACTACATAATGACTCATAGGCCTGATTTTATTTTCACAAATCAATGAATCTTTTGTAAAAAAAAATCACTCCCTACTTTAACGGAGTTCTTTCCTTTTGCTTGTTTTTTCTTTCCACTCTTTTCTGTAAGTGTATATCTCAGATAAATACTTTGTGGAGATTTGTGATATATATGATTATATGATATATATGTACAATGTCTGAAATACATATTATGGAAATGTTTGTTTGATGATGAACTTCAATAAAAAATAAATGACAAAAAAAAAGAAGTTAAAGATATCGATGTTCATGCTGTCAGGTTGGAACCTACAGAGATATATTATGAGGTGTTGCTCCTCCAACCTGGGAGTGCTGCCATCGTGTTAGTCGAACTATGATCCGGTATGTTGGAATGGGAAGGGAGAGTGGATTTGAAATGGTTGGCCACCGGGAAATATGTTTTATTGCGGATGGAACAAATGTGTTTGACAAAGAGGTTTTCCGGTTTACATCGGGTCTCACTGAGATACAGAAGGCTGCTGTGGGAGCACCTGAAACAGTAGATGAACCGATAGACACGCTGCTGCAGTGTTGATCAAATTAAACATTTGTTTACCAATTGGTCACCAATGTCTTTGTCATTGATAGGTCAGATCAATGCTATTAAGATGATTATATTACAAACGTTTGTACATAATTTTCTATATTTATTTCAAGTGGTACCAATATTTATTCCGAAATCTTTTTTTGATAGTGTTGATTCTAAAATTTCTTCATATATTTGGCAGAATAATAATCCTAGGCTAGGTAAAAGATTTTTACAGAAGTCTGAAAAGGATGGTGGTCTGGCACTGCCGAATTTTAGATTTTATTATTAGGCAATTAATATCTGCCATTTGAAGTTTTGGCTGTGGGACTTGGATACAACTTCATGTCCTCATTGGGTAAATCTCAAATGTAAATCTGTACAAGAGTTTTCATTGGGTTTTATACTAGGGACCTCGCTTCCCTTTGCTCTTTCTAAATTGTATAAACAACTGGATAATCCAATAGGTAAATATACTTTACGAATATGGTTTCAATTTCGGAAATTTTTTGGTTGAATCAATTTACTTTAGCAAGTCCTATAATAACTAACTTTTTTTTCTATCCCTCTATTATGGACCAAGCCTATTTGACTTGGAAAACTAAAGGTATATTGCGATTTTGTGATTTATGTTTGGATAATTGTTTCATGTCCTTTGAACAATTATCTAACAAATATAATTTACCTAGATCCCATTTCTTTAGATATTTACAAGTTAGAAACTTTTTAAATACTTGCCTTCCTACTTTCCCAAATTTATATTCTATGGATAGTGTGGAAAAAAATTTAGATTTAAATCCTTGAAAAGTGCAATAGCAACTATCTACAATATAATTATGAAAATTCATTTAGATGCATCTAATATAATTGAAAATGATTGGGAAAGGGAACTTAAGCTTACTTTACCTATTGAAAAATGGGAAAAAATTCTTCAATTAGTTGACTCGTCCTCTATATGTGCTAAACATTCGTTGATACAGTTTAAAGTAGTGCACAGAGCCCATATGTCTAAGGATAAATTAGCTCACTATTATTTTAATGTAAGTCCAGTGTGTGATAGATGTCATTCTGAGACAGCCTCTTTAACCCATATGTTTTGGTCATGTTCCTTTTTGGAAAAAATATTGGGAAGATATCTTTGATATTATTTCAACTGTATTGAATATTGATTTACAACCTCATCCTATTACTGCAATTTTTGGTTTACCAATGATAGAACCACACTACTTAACCTTTTCAGTGTGTTGGATGATTGCATTTCTTACATTAATGGCTAAAAGATCTATTTTGCTGAATTGGAAAGAGATTAATCCTCCCACCACATTTCATTGGTTCTCTCAAACTATGTTATGTTTAAATTTAGAAAAAAATCAGAAGTGCTACATAAGATCCATCCATTAAATTTGAAAAGACTTGGAGGCCTTTTATTCAACACTTTCATATGATGCGATTTGACCTTTTTCCAAACCTATTCTCTTGTTTTAATATATGCAGAGAGGTTCGGAGTTGATGACACTAATGGTTCTTTCTTTTTTGATGTTACAAACAGCCCATGTTCTTTTCTTTTTCTTAGTTTTTGTTTAGTATTACTTAGATTAGTTTTTTGGGGTGGAGGTATCTGTTCTTTTTTTTCTTTTTGGATATGTTAATCCTTTTTTTCAATGTAAATTATATTTGTACTTGAACAATTTTGGGAGGTTTATTACCTTTGTATTAACTGAATACATATTTATACATGTTAACCATTAACAATGTAATCCCAACAATTGTGTAGCAATGTTATGTTATATCCACTATCTTGATATTAATAAAAAGATTGGAAAAGAAAGAAAAGAAATGGTTGGCCACCGGGAAGTACGTTTTATTGCGGATGGAACGAATGTGTTTGACAAAGAGGTTTTCCAATCTACATCGGGTCTCACTTATATACAGAAGGCTGCACTGGGAGCACTGGAATCAGTAGATGAACCGATAGACCTGCAGGTGCAGTGTTTCCTCACCTGGACAGACTGTTTGTAATCCTGAATGGTGCTGAGGGAGGAGGTAAATAGGAACGTGTAGCACTTTCCTCGCTTTGCGAGGATACACTCCAGGAAATAGATTAGTGGGGGGAGATGAGTGGACAAGGAAATCCCGATGGAAAGCAAAGAGTTGGAAAGCAAAGGTGGAGAGTAGAAAAAGATGTGTTTGATGGTTGGAGATAAGGGAAGTTGTACAGGTGACTGGAATATGGAGTGATGGCGGATTTTCAGGAAATAGAGCAATTGGGTGTGAGATTGGCATCAATGGTGGTGGAAGTGAAACTGCATTCTTTGAAGGAGAACATCTCTGAATATCTGGAAAGGAAAACCTCATCCTGTCAACAAGTGTGGCGGAGACGAAGGAACTGAGAAAAGGAAATAGCTTTTTTGCAGGATGTAAGGTGGGAGGAGGTTTAGTCAAGATATCCATGTAAATCGGTAGGTTTATAAACAAAAAGCGTGAAGGTTTTTTATGAGCCCTGCCACCTGCCACGGGCAGTGTCTTTCTTGGATCAGCTGAATGTACCAGTGTGGATGGTGGAAGGATTTAGAGATGGCGAGTGCTGTCGAGGTCGGAGGTGTTTACAGAAATGAGGAGTGCTGTTGGGTTTGGAAGGGTTTTCAGAGATGGTGAGGGGTGTTTGAGCATTGCTCTACCACTGTGGGAATGTACTTTACTTGTAGTTCCAAAGTGGCATTTTTGTCTGCAACAAAATGAAACCCATATTGTATCGGAGTGTTTTACTAATGATGTTCGTGCAACATCATGCTGAGGGAACCCGAGTACCTAACTGCAGACCCACAGTCCCTACACTGTATTTCAGCTGCCACTTTTATTTCTTTTCCCAAAGTGCATGACTATGCAGTTCCATACACTGTATTCCACCTAACAATTCTTTGCCCATTCCTCTAATCTGTCGAGGTCCTTTTGTAGCCTGTCTACTTCTTCCAGACTACCTGTCCCTCCATCTGTCTTGGTATCATCGGCAAACGTTGCAACAAAGCTATCAATTCTGCCATCTGACTCATTACCATATAACATAAAACGAGTCGGTCCCAACACAGATCCCTGTGGAACACCACAAGTCACTGGCAGCCAACCCGATAATTTCCTCTTATTACTAATCTTTGCCTCGTGCCAATCAGCCATTGCGCTATCCATGCAAAAATCTTTCCTGTAATTTCCTGTTATAACTTGTTAAGCAGATGCATGGGAGTCACCTTGTCAAGGACCTTCTGAAAATCCAGTTCTGCGAGCACATTATCAACCGATTCTCCTTTGTCTATCTTACTTGTTACTTCTTCAATCAATACAAAGAATTTCAACATACTTGCCGGACAAGATTTTCCCTTGAAGACAACATGCTGAGAACGGCCGATTTTATCATGTGCCTCGAAATACCCTGAAAACACATCCCCAATAACTGACTCCAGTATCTTCCCAATCAGTGGGGTCAGACAAACTGACCTAAAATTTCTGTTCTTCCACCTCTTTTCTTCTTGAAGTGTGGAGTGATATTTCCAAATTTCCAGACTTCTCGAACCATACCAGAATCCATTGATTCTTGAAACATTATTACTAACGCCTCCACAATCTCTTCAGCCACCTCTTTCAGATCTCTGGGGTGTACACCATCTGGTCCAGGTGACGCATTTACCTGCAGACCTTTCTATTTCCCAAGATCCTTCTCACGAGTAATGTAACTTCTGACCACTGACATCTGGACTTCCACTGCTAATGTTTTTCTATAGTCAGGACTGATGCAGAATACTTATTCAGTTCATCCGCCAGCCCCCTTTCCCTCATTACTACCCCTCCAGCCTATCGTATTTCTAGTGGTCCGATATCCACGCTTGCCACTCTGCTACATTTTATGTATTGGAAGTAACATTTGGTATCCTCTTTAATATTACTGGCTAGCTTAACTTCACATTCCATATTTCTGTTCTTTATTACATTCTTAGTTCCCTTTTGTTGCTTTCTAAAAAACTTCCTGGTTCCCTAACTTCCCACCATTGCTTGATCTGTTATATGTCTTCCCTTTGGCCTTTATGTTGCCTTTACCTTCTCATTAGCTACAGTTGTATCATCTTGCCTTTAGAATACTTCTCCTCTTTGGTACATATGGTTTATCATGTGCTTTCCGAATTGCTTCCAGAAATTCCAGCCATTCTGTGGTCATCCCAGAGAGTGTTCTTTTCTAAACAATTTTGGCCATTTCTTCTCTCTGCAATTCTCTTTATTCTACGCGTATACTGGTAAACCTCACTTTAGCTTCTCCTTCTCACATTTCAGGATGAATTCCAATATTTTAAGATCACTTCCCCCTCTGGGTTCCTTCACCTTAAGTGCTCTAATTAATTCTTGTTCATTGCAGAACACCCAATCGAGAATAGCTGATCCCCAGGTGGGCTCAACCAGGAGCTGCTCTAAAAAGCCAGCCATGTTGTGGGCATTCTGGGAAATCCCCCTCTTGGGATCCTGACCCTAACTGATTTTACCAATATATCCGCATGACTATCTCTCATGACTATTGTATACAAGCATTTTGGCATGCATTTTCTTTCTCACGTTGTAATTTGTGGATAGTATACATACTACTGTTTGGGGGTCTCCAGAAAACTCTCATCTGGGTCTTTTCACCATTGCTGTTCCTTAGTTCTACCCATAATGATTCAACACCTTCCAACCGTATGTCACCTTTGATTTTATTTTTTACCAATAGAGCTACACCACCCTCTCTCCCTACCTGTGTGTCCTTTCAATAAACATATAAGTATCTGTGACACAAGATAATGCAGATGCTGGAAGTCTGGAGCAGTTCACGCTATGTGCTGGAGGAACTCAGCAAGTCAGACAGCATCTATATATGAGAATCAACATTTTGGGCCAAGACCCTTCATCAGAACTCTCGACACCCAGCTATCTGGAATACCAATAAACAATGAAAATAGAAAAATACTGCTAAAAGGAAAATTTCTAACAACATTTACTTCAAGGCTTAAGAACATTTGCCAATCAGACACCCATGCTATAACAAATGGAACAGAGGAAATAGAAATCTACAGCACATTACAGGCTCTTCGTCCCACAATGTTGTGCCTGCCAAGTAACCTACTCTAGAAGCTGCTTAGAATTTTCCTACTGCATTGCCCTTTATTTTACTAAGCTCCATGTACCTATCTAAGAGTTTCTTAAAAGACCGCATTGTATATGCCTCTACTCCCTTATCTGGCAATGCATTCCACAGACCTACTATGCCTTTGAGAAAAAGTTACCTCTGACATCCCCTTTGTACCCAATTCCAAGCACCATAAAATTATGCCCCCACATGTTAGCCATTTCAACTCTGGGAAAAATCCGCTGGCTGTCCACGTGATCAATGTCTTATCCACAAGATCAATGCTGACAACAAAGGCAATAAACACTTTCGCTATACCCATATTAACGTATTTCTTAGGCAGAATATCTTGGTCCCATTCCAATCTGTAAATTTTACAAAGAAAAATAAAAACTGAAATAGCAATTTAGAAAAGGCTATTTACACTCAAACACACTTAGATTAACACTACCAAGGGCAAAAGGAGGAAGAGTTATAACAAACATTAAAAAAAAATCGCCCAACAGTCTGATGAGATTTCTAAGGTATATATTTTCATACAAAATAACCAGGATTCAGCCCTCCACGTGTGCATATGCAATTCTGATCAGAAATACAGACCAAAAAACTTAAATAAGAGGCCAACTCAGGAAAATTATTGATCACTATGGAAGAAAAAGATAACCAGTGGAATGAGTATGACCCTCTGTAGGAGACATCCCAATGATCTGAGCAGATGAGATGGTGAGAAAGAAGCACTGAGCGCCCGACTCAAGAGTTGGAGATCTCTTCCCAGAAATGGGTTCCTTATGGAAATACAGGACAAATTGGTTAACATTTTAAAAAAATCAAAATTACATAAAAGACAAGCAAACCAGGCAAAAAACACAGAAAATGCCAAGAGAAACCAGACACAATCCAACACATTTTGGGATCCTTCAGCAGTTTAACTCAATCTGATTACTTAGAAAGGTGCAATCAAGTGGCAAATATCATTCACCAAAATCTTACTTTAAAATACAAACTCATGAATGCCATCCATCACTTCATAAAGGCACTATAAATTCAAGCCTGATCCAGTTTTAGAGTCAAAATCTTACAAATTATATGACAATCAATACATTATTTCAGAAAGGACAATCCATAATAACCATCTGGATAAAATATTACAAGATAAACAAGCAGAAACAGCTCCCCAAATAGATATAACCATCCCAATGCACACGTTCCTCGACCAGTGGATTACCTCACCACAAGTATTGTTCGTGTCATTAGTCTGACAACCGAATTATTTTCTCAGTCAATCAGCTTTCAAATGTTGCTACGCTGTCATTTGTTGACACAGCCCGCTGTTGGTTCCCTTTGCCTTATCATATGTTCTTACCCCGACCAGAGCCCCAATCTCTGCCCTGTGCAGACCCGCTTCTGGTTTCTGACCCTGTTCCGTTGAACATCCAAATAATGGTTTCCCATTCTGCTTTCAGTCTTCAGAAGACAGTGGTGTTTTCAACAACCCTTTAGAAGCAGGGTAAATGACCCATAATGTGGAAATGAGCAGTCAATAAGGAGGTTAACTGCTAATGTCATTCTTCCTCAGCCCAGAGATTAGCGGGGCGAAGAACATGTCAGACAGAACTGCAGTCAGCTCGACTTCTTCAGTCTGCAGAAAATTCAAAGGAAAATTCAAAGAGTGGAGACTGTTTGGAATCCATCATCACAGGGAGAGTGAGATGTGAACAACAGGGGAGGATTTAAACGGACTGTCATACAACAGAATCACTGGCAGTGTCCAGCTGGCCTGAGTTGACTCTCTACTGTACACTAGGCGTGTTATAAATTCACTAAGAACCGGAGACAGAGTTTAACATACAGCTAATTTATTTGTCTCTGATCCAGAATATTAAACTCCAGTCCAATTAAAGGTGATTATGCAGCAGAAGGAACTCCTCCTATGCTCAGTAACCATGGTGCAGAACTGGGTGTAGTGAGCAACAACAATAATTGCAGAATACACTGCTGACAGTCACTCTCAGAATTGCATTCAGCAACGGTGATGGACAAATATCCAGCATACAGCTTATTGAAACTTTTTCCCCAGTGTGAACCCAGTAGCGTGTCACAAGGTTAGATTACTGAGTGAATCACTTCCCACATTCACAAAAGGTGAACAGCATCTCCCCGGTGTGAACTCAATGATGCACATTTGGTGGAGATGGCCGAGAGAATCTCTTGCCAATGTCTGAGCAGGTGATCAGCCTCTCCCCAGTGTGAACTCGCTGGTGTTTCAGTAGATGAGATGATCGTGTGAGTGCCTTCCCACAGTCTGAGCAGGTGAATGGCCTCTCTCCAATATGAACTCTGTGATGTAGCTTCAGGTGAGATGATTGAGTGCATCCCTTCCCACAGTCCGAGCAGGTGAATGGCTTCTCCCCAGTATGAACTCGTTTTTGACTCGGTAGGTTGGATGATTGAGTGAATGTCTTCCCACGGACTGAGCAGGTGAACAGCCTCTCTTTAGTGTGAACTGACTGGTCTGTCAGTAGGTGAGATGCCTGAGTGAATTCCTTCCCACAGTCCGAGCAGGTGAATGGCCTCTCTCCGGTGTGAACTTGCTGATGTACCTTCAGCTTAGATGAGCAAGTGAATCTGTGTTGCCTTAAGGCATTTGTTTAGCTTTATTACATTTTCGCTTTAGTAATACGTTTGTAATTATTCTCTAGTTAAAGTTAAGGTTGTTGAAAGTAAATTCGCTCTGTGATGTAATGTGGCATGCGATGACGTCACACCCGCTTTCGCCACGACTTGTGGGAAATACCAGTTTGGAGAAATGGGAAGGAGGGGGCTTGTGTGTGCAGGGTCAGCGCGAGAAAAGTTTTCTTTCTACGCACTAGAAACATCATAGAAGCAACGCCATAAGTTCATAAGACAATCGATATGTTGAAGTAAAAAATGTTAACGCTGATTCTGTTAAAAGTAATGATGGCTGATAAAGTTTATTTTCTTGTGCTATTGAAAGCGTTACTGGATAGTTTGTGTGAAGTGTATTTAAAACCTGTTGATGGCGTAGGTAGGTTCTGACCGTATGTTGTACGTTAATGAGACTTTAATGTAATATAGTTTGTTGTAGTTTTACTTTTACAAGTATTTATGATGTAAATGTGCTGCCAAGAAGGAAACAAATACTGTATATATTTTGTATTGTTTTATCAACAGTTTTCACCATACGTTAATGTGGAAGAGTGAACAGTAAATGATTAATCTTACTGTGATCCTGCCCTCATTGACTACGGTTTACCTCGGTGTTTAGTTCAGAGTTCTTACATCTGTACGAGAACACTACAGAATCCCTTCCCACAGTCTGAGCAGTGTGAAGTCGCTGATGAACTATTAGGTCAGATGACCGAGTGAATCCTTCCCCACAAATGCAGCAGATGACCAGCCTCTGTCCAGTGTGAACTGACTGGTATGTCTACAGATGGGAAGACCGACTGAATCCCTTCTCACACACAGAACAGATGAATGGCCTTGTCCCAGTGTGAACTTGCTGATGTACCTTCAGTTGAGATGGCTGAGTGAATCCATTCCCTCTGTCTGAGCAGGTGAATGGTCTCTCCCCTGTGCAAAATAACGTGCATGCCAGTCGGTCAGATGACTGAATGAATCCCTCCCCACAGTCTGAGCAGGAAGGATGATCGAGTCAATCCCTTGTTCCACTTCTTAAATGTCTAGACATAGACAGCAAAACTGATGTGTTGTGTTTGAATTCCCATAGGCAAATTCCGTGTCATTTTTAACCTGTAAAAAGATTTATAAAATCCATCAATGGGTGAAGGACATTTCAGATGAGATCACTTGAGTTGTCAAAGTGTGATCTGACATCACACTGTTACAGTGGAGTTCAACCCAAGTTGGTGAGAGAAATTATCTTCTGACTGGGCACAGTGCTGGTATCTGGAATGACCATCAAACTCTTTGATGCGCTTCCTGTCTCTATAAGAATGGGGCATTTCTGCCATTTCCAATCTGTGACCTCGCTCAGTTTGACTCTCTCCATTGACATTATTCCCTCTTTCCACTGAGCTGTATGGGTGCCTGTCCCCACAGTAACTGAAATACTCTCACACCTTTGTTAACCTGTAGTTGGGATTTTCATTTATGTACTGTTAAAGTGCCACAGTTTTAATGCCATGTAAATACCGTCTACTCAGATGTATGGCTGGACTGCACAGCTTTTAAAAGGCATTCGAGTGAATGTTAACATATTTAAGCTTCCTGTTACGGTCATGGAAAAATACAACACAGAAACAGACCCTTTGGCCCATCTAGTTAATATGGAGCTATTTCAACTTTCTACTCCCATATCCCTACCAACCAGATACCTAGATGAACCTTTTAAATGTTGAAATTGAGCTCGCATGCACCAGTAGTACTGGCTGCTTAGTCCACACCCAGATAACCGTCTGTGTGTAGAAGTTCTGCTCATGTACCCCTTAACATTTCACCTTTCATCCTTAACCCACGGCCTCTGGTTGTAGGTCCACCCCATCTCAGTGGAAAAAACCAGCTTGCATTTACCCTATCTATACCCCTCATAATTGTGGCACATCTATATCAAATCTCCCCTCAATCTTCTACGTTCCAAGGAATGAAGTCCTGACCTGTTCAATTTCTCCTTATAACTCAAGTCCTCCACACCTGGCAACATCCTTGTGAATTTTCTCTAAACTCTTTCAACCTTTTACATCTTTCGTGTCGGTAGGTGCCCAAAAGTGCACACTTATACAAGTAAATATAACATTCATCTAATGTTGTCATATTATTGCTTTGGTTCATGAGGACCAATGAGCCAAAATCTTTGTTTCCATCACTGTCTGTGACACCACTTACAGTGAATTATGGACTTGTATTCCCAGATCCCTTTCTTCTACATTTCTCAGTGCCCTACTGGTCACTGTGAAAGACCTACCTTCGCAGGTCATACCAAAGTGCAACACCTCACACTTGTCTGCATTAAATTCCATTTACCAGCTGGTCCAGATCACACTGCAAGCCATGATGGTCTTCCTCACTATTTACTACACCACTAATCATCCACATATTTGCTGATCCAGTTAACCACACTATCATTCAGATTACTGATATAGATGACGAACAACAACAGATCCAGCACTGATCCCTATGGCACACCACTAGTCAGAGAAGCAACCATCTACTACCACACTCTGGCTTCTCCCAAAGTCAGTCTCTCATCCAATTTACTGTTTCATCTCGAATGCTGAGTAACTGAATCTTCTTGACCAACCTCCCAGATGAGCCTTTGTCAAGTGCCTTGCTAAAGTCCATGTAGACAACATCCACTGCCTTGCCTTCATCCATGTTCCTGATAACTTCTTCGAGAGACTCTATAAGTTTGGTTAGACATGACCTACCGTGCACAAAGCCATGGTGTCTATCCTTAATCAGTCCACATCTATCCAAATACTTACATACAACATACTATGTCTTTTTTTCTGTAATTTATTTTTTATTGAAGTTCATCATCAAACAAACATTTCCATAAGATATATTTCAGCCATATATACATATATATATTTCAGACATATGTACATATATATCATATAATCATATATATCACAAATCTCCACAAAGTATTTATCTGAGGTATACACTGATAGAAAAGAGTGGGAAGAGAAAACAAGCAAAAGGAAAAAAACTATGTACAAGTAGGGAGTGATCTTTTTTTACAACATATTCATTGATTTGTGAGAATAAAATCAGGCCTATGAGGCATTATGTAGTTAAACCATTTTTCCCAGTATGAATCAAATTATTCCAGCTTATGATTAACAGATGCTGTTATCTTCTCCAATTTGTAAATGTCCATTGTAATTTCCATCCATGCATTTAAAGTTGTGCTCTCCTGTGATAAGCATTTCCTAGTAAGAGTCTTTTTACCAGCCACCAACAGTATATTCATTAAATATTTATCTCTTTTTAACCATTCCTGAGGTATATATCCAAAGTATATGGTCTTACTCTCTAAGGGTATTTCTCATTTAAAGATGTCTTGTAGAGCATTGTGTATCCCCCTCCAATAGTTTTTGATAACAGGGCAGTCCCAAAAATATGATAATGATTTGCATTTTGATTTCCACAATTTCTCCAGCAAACAGGGAGGTTACTATCATAATGGGATTTCTGAGAGGGTGTAATAAAATATCTTACCAAGTTTTTCCATCCAAACTCCCTCCATTTCTATGAACTGGTACACTTTAATTGATACCTCCATATTATTGTCCATTCTTCCTCAGATATAATTATCCCTCCTTCCTTCTCCCATTTTGTTTTAATGTATGAAATTGAATGTGTTTTAAGATTTGAAAACCCTTTATACATGCTTGAAATGATTCTACTACTGTTATCTGAATTGTATGCTTTTCTAAATAGCTCTATCAAGCATGTACTTGCCTTGGTTACATTTTTAAGCAACTTATTAACATATTGTCGCATCAGTAAATATCGATAAAAATCTTGTTTTTCTAATAAGTGTTTCTCTTTAAGCATTTCAAAACTGAACAGTGTTCCTTCTTTCATTATGTTGCAAGGAACTGTTGTTCCTTTAGCTGTCCAGTCCTTAAATCTAGCATCCAATTGATTTGGTGTAAAATCCCAGTCATATGCACACCATTTAAAAATTGCAATATCTCCCTCTAGAGTATATTCTTTTATAGTAGTTTTCCATATTTTAAGAGTCAATTTCACCCATGGGTTATCAATAGTATTTATGTACCTTTGCAGCTTGTTATCAGCCAAAATTGCTTGTATGGGAAGTACCCGCTCCTCAATGTTTTTCCATTGAGCGTCATATGATGGGTTGCACCAACATGTCACAGCTCTCAATTGTGCTGCAAAATAATAATCTCTAAAAGAAGGTAGGCCTCATCCCCACTTTTCCTTTGCTAATTGCAAAGTTTTGAGATGAACTCTAGGCCTTTTACCCTGTCAAATATACCTTGATAGCATCTTGTTCCATTCATTGAATTGATTTTGATTAATCTCTATTGGTAGGGTCTGAAAGAGATCTAACAGTCTGGGCAGTATATTCATTTTAATAGACTCAATCCTTGAACTGAGACTGAAAAAAGTAATCAGGTTCCATCTTGCCATATCTTCCTTAATTTTTTATATAAAGGCTGATAATTACATTCTGATAATTTTGCCAAATCTTTTGGTATAGTGATGCCCAAATATTTGAATGACTCTGTTTGCCATGCCCAGGGATATCTACTTTCGATTTCGCTTGGTGGGCTATTGTAATAGGAAAGTAATTGGGTTTTGTCTATGTTGATCTTGTATCTTGATAATTGACCATATTGTTCAAAGGATTGCATCAATTTAGGTAAAGAGTATGTTGGTTGCCCTAGATCAAAATGTCATCCGCATAACAAGCCAATTTATGCTCTGTCCCTTTAATAGTAATTCCCCTGTTATCTTCATTTTGTCTGATGTATTGAGCTAATGGTTCCAGATATAATGTGCAGAGTAGCGGTGACCATGCACAACCCTGTCTCGTGCCCCTTTCTAGGGTAAGACTATTTGATAAATATCCATTGATTTTAATCCTAGCAGTAGGGTTGTCATATAGTGCCTGTATAGGGTTAGGGTTAGGGTTAACCCTAACCCTATTGCATAAACTAAATGAATGCCTTAAGGGTAACACACTCCCCACCTGACCTTTGTAAGGTCACTATGAACATAATACAAACTTCAGTCTCTAAATCAGTCCTTAGGTGAAAATAGAATGACTTCTGCAACTGGCCTTTGGTAAGTTTTCACATCATCTTGGTCAGAAGTTTTCAACTCAACCTCCTTGACATGTCCATCCCTACCAGGGAATGTGGCAGTGATTCTGGCCATTGGCCAGCAGTTGCAGGCGAACTGCTTGTCCCTGAGCAGGACTAAATCTCCAACTTGAAGATTCCTGCGAGGTTCTGTCCACTTTTATCTACGTTGCAAAAAAGGTAGATATTCATGTCTCCAACGAGACCAGAACTGATTTGCGAGAGCCTGAACCTGTCTCCATTGCTTTGTGTACAAATCCTTATCTGAGAAGTCCCCAGATGGAGGGGGAGCTCCTGTCTTCTGCGTAAGGAGCATTAATGGCGAGAGTATGAAGGGGCTTTCCAGATCAGAAGAGACAGGTAGGAGTTGTCATACATTTATAATGGTTGTGACCTCTGCCATTAGTGTGCACAGTACTTAGTGGGTCAGTCAGATGCGTTGCTGAAGAAACATTGAATCAAGGATCCTTCTGGCGATACCAATCATCCACTCCCATGTGAGAGGCGTGTGTTGTGTTGAACTCCCAGTTGCATCCCTGCTAACTGAGGTACCTTTGCACCGTCTTGTCCGTCCCGAGCTCCTTGGATGCTCCAATAAAGTTTGTGCCGCAATCAGACCTTAACTGTTTTGCAGGGCCTCTTAGTGCAAAGATGCACCTGAGAGCATTAATGCAGCTGGATGTATCCAAAGATTTGATGACTTCAATGTGTACCGCTCTCAAACTCATGCAACTAAACATGATGGCCCACCGTTTGCTCTCTGCCTGTCTTCCTCTAGTGCATCTAGTAGTGATAGTCCACAGAACAAATACATCGAGCCCCACATATGTAAAAGGAGGGCAGGCTTCAAGGCGTTCTGTTGGGAGGTCCATCTTCCCTCGCAGTTTCCTGCAGGTTACACATCTGTGGAGTACTGAATTGATCAGTGTTTTCCCTTTCAAGATCCACAGTCCTGCTGCCCTGATTGCTCCTTCCGTCAGGTGATGGCCCTGATGCCTTACTTGTTCATGGTGATGGCGAGTAAGCAGTAAGGACACACGGCCGTCTTTGGGCAGGATTACTGGGCTCCTTCCTGCAGCTGAAAGGCGAGAGTTTATTAACCGGCCTCCAATGCAAATGAGATCGTTCTTCAGGATCGGGTTGAGTTTCCTCAAAGGGCTGTCCTTTGGTATTGGTTTATTAACTTGGAGGGCCGAAAACTCCCTTGCAAAAGCTACTCTTTGAGTTGCTTTAAGGATGACATCCTTTGTCTGGGCCAATTCATCCGCAGTATACCTACGTGGGATATGAAGCTGTTTTAGATCTTGAAGTGAATCTCTCCAAGCCTCCCATCTGTTTAGCTTGTCTTCTTGTAGGGGAGTATCCCAGTCGGAGAGCTCAGAGGTAAGTTCCCTGAAAAGGACTCTTCCCTGGATTGTAACTGGCGCCAGTAGACCCAAGGGATCAAAAACACCTTTGACAGTGGAGAGAACTCCACAGCGGGTGAATGGCTTGATCACGGTCAGCACGGAGAATGTGAATGTGTCAGTTGTAATCTCCAAAGGAGGCCCAAACTCCTTTGTGGGTACGGTTTCTCCATCTAGATCTAGGTCTTTGATTGCCGGAGCACAGTCATCGTGTGGAAAGGCCTCCATTACTGCCTGACAGTTTGATGCGAACTTGTGCAAGCAGAAGTTTGACTCAGTGAGTGAGGCTTGTGTACGTTGGAGCAGATCGATTGCTTTGTTTTCTTTCTGTAGCGATATCAAGCCGTCATCGACATAGAAGTGCCTTTCTACAAACTTAACTGTGTCATCGCCGTGCTCCTGTGATGGCTCTTCGCAGCCCATAGACGGCCACGGCAGGTGATGGACTATTGCCGAAAACATGGACATTCATCCGGTACTCAATGACTTCCTTGTTAATGTCATTGTCCTTGTGCCATAAGAAACAGAGGAAATTGCGATGGTCTCCCTGAAATTGCTATGTTCTTCAGCAATGGAACATCTACTGGATGTCCGCTAGGATTGCGACCTTCTCCTTCTGGAAGCACAGCAGGACCCTGAGAAGGGTATTGTTGAGGTCGGGGCCTGTGAAGAGCACATCATTAAGGGAGATACCAGCGCACTGAGCATTGGAGTTGAAGACCACCTTGATCTGATTGGGCTTTTGTGGGTGGTAAACCCCAAACGTTGGGAGGTACCAGCACTCCTCACCTTCTCTCAGTGGCGGTGCTACTTCAGCATGTCCATTAGCGAAGATCTTCTCCATGAATGTTATGTATCGTTGCTGCATCTCAAGGTTTCCTTTTCCGGGTTTTTTGCAAAGACGTGAACCGCTTGACTGCCTGCTCTTTATTGTTTGGCAGTCGCTGGCGTGGTTCTCTGAAAGGTAGTGGGGCGACCCAGTTACTTGCTTCGTCTCTGAAGACCTTGGTGTCCATTATTTTTAAGAAGATGGTGTCTTGTCCTGATGGAGCAAGTTTATTATCATGCTCAGTTTGAGCAAAGACTGACTGTCCCAGTGTCCTGTCAGTTACTTTGCTACACTTGTTAAAGCCCTGTCGTGCTTCCTTGATACACATGTAGCTTGTGCAGTGTTGAAAAATTGAATGGCGGCCACCCTCTAGCTCATTGGTCTTGAGTGTGTTAACTGTCGGTTTGTGTACATTGCCAGGGCACACCTCTCCTATCACCACCCAGCCCAGATCCAGGTGTTGGGCAAAGGGGGAGTTGTGTGGTCCATTGACCTGCTGCCTGACCTCGTGCACCTGGAGAACGTCTCTTCCTAGTAGCAGGAGTATTTCTGGTTTTGGGTCCAGTTCTGGGATGTGGTGGAGATGCGGCTGGTGTCGCACAGCGCTTGGCGTCGGGATCTCGGTGCAGTTATTCAAAATTTCATTGCACTGTAAGAGCGGAGGGAGACAGATGACAACCTTACCATCCAGCGACTCAAGCTGGAAGCCTTCTGCCTTCCTCCCATATGTTCCTATGCTGTCTGAGCAAGTTCTAAGGTAGTATGGGAACTGATTACTCTCTACGTTGAACAAATCAAAGAACTCTGGTCTGACTAGTGAGCGATTGCTTTGATCGTCCAGAATTACGTAGGCTTTGATGGCCTGGTCTTTGGCTCCCTTAGGGTACACCTTAGTGAGGCAGATCTTTGAACAAGAACAGCTTGACTGACCTTGACCGCAAACTTCTGTGCAGCTCGAGCTGACAACAGTTGTCTTGGAGTGATCCTCTCCCTCCCCGCCGTCCTCTTGTGAGAGTGAAGGAGCTTTGTCAGTTTGCGGTAATGGGCCGGAGTGCATGGCCCCATCGTGATTAGTGCTATTACATTCCGAGCACCTCACGGGAATTGTACACTCTCTAGCGAGGTGAGAGGTAGAGGAACAGCATTTAAAACATTTTTCTCTCCTTGAGGAGGGCCATCCTCTCATCAAAGGGTTTTTTCTTAAATGTTCTGCATTTTTTGAGGGGGTGGGGTTTGTTGTGCAATGGACAATTCTTGCTAGGGTCATTGTTACTTGTAGAGACTTCAGTTTCATGCACTGAGGCAGGTTTATTGATGTTAAAATTATTTGAAGTGGATTTGACTGGCTTGGTGTGAATTGTACTGCTACCTTGACTCATGAAGCTAGGGTCGTTTCGATTCTTCACCTCCTTGCACACAAACCTAGTGAAATACTCAAAGGGAGGAAATTGACCATCGTTCTTTTCCTTGTTCTCTGAGCCAGCAGACACCCACCTTTCCTGCAGCCCAAATGGAAGTTTGTCCACGATTGGTCTAATTCCGTATGAAGTATCTAAAAGTGACAGGCCAGTTAAATAGCCGTCTTCTTTAGCGCCTTCAATCTCCATGAGTAGATCTCCAAGCTCTCTTAGTTTAGTGTGGTCTTTGGCCGACACCTTAGGAAAATTTTCCAGTCATCGAAATAGTGCCGTTTCAATAATTTCAGGGGCCGCATAGCACTCCCGAAGTCTCTCCCATGCTTTGCATAAGGCTAGCTTGGGGTTGTTGATGTACACTGACGTATGCGTCTCACCTGTTCGTATGATTCTTTTCCCAGCCATTTCGTCATAAGATCCAACTCTTGGGTTGCTCCGAGCTGGACTCCGTGGATAGCGTTGGCGAATGAGGAGTACCATGCATGGTAATTTTCAGGCTTATCGTCAAACTGGTATAGTCCTGAAGTGACGAGATCTCGTCGTGCTAAATACTGTGCCATGGGTTCAACTGCAAGTGGCATGCTGGCAAGGGGAATATTTTCATGGGTATATGACTGAGGGTGTACATTTGTTATGGGATTTGCTGTTCTGAATTCAGCCTTTGCCTCTCCTCTCGCCAAATCTGGTAAGTTTGGTGTCGAGAAGTATTTGTCATCAGCCCTTTCATTCTTGAATTCATCACAAAGTTGCAAGGGTAAATTGTCTTCCTCAGATGGATGTGATGCAATTGGACTTCTCTTTGACTTCTCGTGAAATGGGATGTTAGCATATAAGTATGTAAGGAAGAACGACTCTTCAAGTCCATTTGAGATCAGACGCAGTTGCTTGTGTGTTCCAATCTGATCCTTTCTGAAGTAGATTTTACGTCATCCAGAACATGCATTTCTTCAGCATTTTCTAATATCTCTGCTTCCACCCTGGCAGCTTCGGCTTCTCGGCGTAGTGTCAGCACTTCTAACTCTGCTTCTATCCTTACCCTTTCCAACTGGTTTTTGGCTTCTCTGGCAGCCTTTTCCATTTTCAGTTTTGCCACCTGTTCAGCGTATGACGCTCACCCTTAGCAGCTTCTGCTTTGGCTCTTGCATGGGCAGTCTTATTTGTTGATGCCCTACTGCTCCTGGCACTGGATGGCAACAACTTGACACTGGATCGCGATGCCATCGTAGTACTTGAAACACCTGGTAATGCCGCCTTTTCACTGTAGTGTTCTCGCACAGGTGTAAAAACTTTGAAGTAAACACCAAGTATAAACCGGTCAATGAGGCGCAGTCCCAGTAAGATTAACCATTTACTGTTCACTCTTCCACATTAACGTATGGTGAAAACTGTTGATAAAACAATACAAAATATAATAAGTATTTGTTTCCTTCTTGGCATCGCATTTACACCATAAATACTCGCAAAATTAAAACTACAACCAACTATATTACATTATAGTACAACATACAGTCAGAATCTACCTACGCCATCAACTGCTTTAAATACACTTCAACACAAACTATCTGCAACTCTTTAAATAACAAAGAACATAAACTTTATCAACCGTCATTACTTTTAACAGAATCAGCGTTAACATTTTTACTTAAATGTATTGATTATCTTATGAACTTACGGCATTGCTTCTATGATGTTTCTAGTGCGTAGAAAGAAAACTTTTCTCACGCTGATTCTGCACACACAAGCCCCCTCCTTCCCATTTCTCCAAACCGGTATTTTCCCACAGGACGCAGCAAAACTGAGTGTGATGTCATCGCATGCCACAATATATCACAAACAACGAATTTACTTTCAACAACCTTAACTTTAACTAGAAAATGATTACAAATGAATTACTAAAGCGAAAATATAATGAACTAAATGAAAGCCTGAAGGGCAACTCAGTGGGTATCAAGAGTCTCGATGAAGTGTCTTGGCCCGAAATGTTGATTCCCATCCATAGATGCTGCCTGAAATGCTGAGCTCCTCCAGCACTTTGTGTGTAGTTCTCTAGATTTGTAGCACCTGCAGGTCCTCTTGTTTCCCAGATACATGTATGTTTCTTGAAAGAACAAGCCAAGAACAAGCTGGTAGTCTGGTGTTGTGCCTCTGTTGGTAAAATATTAAATAAGATCATTAGAAAGAGATGGCATAGGGTTGGAAGGTGTAGAATCTGTGGGTAGAATTAAGGAAAAGCAAATGTAAAAAGAAATCCCTCATGGGAATTGTATAGAGACCTCCAAACAGTAGTAAGTATGTGGCCCACAAATTACTATGTGAGATAGAAAATGCGTTCCAAAAGGGCAATGTTACAATAGTCCTGGGGGTTTGTCGTGCAGGTGATTAGGAAAATTAGGATGGTGTTGGTCTCAAGAGGAGGAATTCCTGGAAGATGCTTTTTTAGAGCAGCTCGTGGTTGAGCCCACTTGGGGATAAGCTACTCTGGATTGTGTGTTGTGATGAACCGGAATAAATTGGGTCACTTAAGTTGAAAGAACCCTTAGGGGCAGTGATCTTAATATGATCAAATTCACCCTGACATTAGAGAAGGAAAAGCTAAAGCCAGATCCGGAATAAAGAGAATTTGAGAGCAAGAGAGAAAAATTGCTCAAAATTGATTTGAAAAGAACACGAGAAGAGATGAAGCCAGTGCACAAATGGCTGGAATTTCTGGAAGCAATTCCGAAGGCACATGATATATACAGTAGCATGCAAAAGTTTGGGCACTCCTGGTCAAAATTTCTGTTACTGTGAATAGCTAAGCGAGTAAAACATGACCTCACTTCCAAAAGGCTATTAAAGATGTATTAAAGATGATGATGATACATCTCTTTAATATTTTAAGCAAGATTGCATTTTTAGTTTCTTTTACAGTTGCAAAATAACAAAAAAGGAAAAGGGTCCAAAGCAAAAGTTTCGGCACCCTGCATGGTCAGTACTTAGTAACATCCCCTTTGGCAACTATCATGGCTTGTAAACACTTTCTATAGCCAGCTAAGAGTCTTTCAATTCTTGTTGGGTAAATGTCTGGGTTCAGTCATTAGCAGCAGAGCACTGACTGTGGAAATTACAAATCAGAATATTATTAGAGTCACAGAGCCAAGCAGCATTGAAACAGGCTGTTCGGCCCTTATAGTCAATGCTGACCTCTTTTTGTTGTTACTGCCTATTTCCTACTACCTGCACCATAGCCTCCATACACCTCCCATCCATGTCCTCACCCAAATTTCTCTTTAGTGTCTAAATCAAACCTCCACTTCCTCTGGCAGCTCATTCCACACTCTCACCAACCTCTGAGTGAAGAATTCCCCTTCAGATTCCCCTAAAATAATCCACTTTCACCCTGAACTTATGTCCAATGTGGGAGTAAGAGGGAAGACGGGGCAGAGAGGGAAGGCAAGAAGGGGAGAGGGTGGTCGAGTGTGGAGAGGGAAACAGAGCAGAGAGTTTATACTTAATATCTTTCAGAAAAAATTGTTTGGAATTACTTGCTGCAAATCTACTACACATACCCTGTACATTCTCAACCAAACTATTGATTCAGATGACAAATTCACAGTAAACATTATTATTAGAGGACATATATGTCACCACATATTACCCTAAGATTCTTTTTCCTACAGGAACACTTAGAAAACCTATAGAATAGTAACAGGATCAATGAAGGATCAAGTAGAGCATAGTATTCAACAAATTGTACAAATGCAAATATAATTAAATATTAATAAATAACTAGAGCAATGGTTGTAACCCTGGGGAACACCACTGGCCCTCGAGTTCAATAAACAGCCTCCCACCATCACTCTGTGCTTCCAACCAACAAGACAACTGTGCATCCATGAGGAAATCTGCAGATGCTGGAAATTCGAACAACACACACAAAATGCTGGTGGAACACAGCAGGCCAGGCAGCATGTTAGTTCTGATGAAGGGTCTTGGCCTGAAACGTCGACAGCGCTTCTCCCTATAGATGCTGCCTGGCCTGCTGTGTTCCACTAGCATTTTGTGTGAACTGTGCATCCAGTTAGCCAGCTCTCCCTGGATCCCATGTTATCTAACTTTCCACAGCAACTTACCATGCTGAACCTTTTCAAAGACCTCACTGATGACCATATAGGCTAGAATCCTGGGATAGAGGTGTCACCGATCAGGCGGCATAGATTTAAGCATAGGATGAAGAGGTTTAGAGGGAACTGAGTAAGAGATTTTTCACTCAGAGGGTAATTGAAATCTGTAAAATACTGCCCAAGGTGGTGGTGGAGGTAGGTCCCTTCACAACGTTTACGAAGTGGATGAGCATTTAAACTGCTGAGATACAGTCGGCTATGAACCAAGTGCTGATAAATGGGACCAGTGTAGACATCCACCACTCTGGACATGCTAAATTATCGATGGTGGAGGCACAAGGCATTGATTTCAAAACTCCACACCCCTCTCCAACCTGAAATAAACCAGACTGCACCATTTTGTCACCACTGTTAATATCTGTTTCTGTCAAGGTAATGTACAGATTGGTCACTTCCGCTAAACAACTGGCAATTGATGAAGTTCCTGTGTCTTCTTCCATTAATATTGCTTCCTTACAGCAATACTAACCCTCTCACTGTATCAGAATCAGCGATTAAATCCAGCCCCAAACACTGTGCTTTCATTCCTGCACATTGTAACTTGAACTATCTCACTGAGGGTCTGATGGGGACGCAGCCCCTGTGTTCATTACCTTAAGTGCCGTGAACAGTGAAAAGATAAGTGCAGATTATATGAAAAAGTGAAAAAGGCCGAGGAAACTAAGTTTCGTTGGCTCAAACAAATTGAAAATCTGTGCGCACTGTGTGCGTGTGTCTGTGTGTGTGTGTGTGTGTGTGTGTGTGTGTGTGTGTGAGATGGACTGATGGAGGAGTGGGAGAGGGGAACCAGTGAGGATGGTGTGTGTGTGTGTGTGTGTGTGTGTGTGTGTGTGTGTGAGATGGACTGATGGAGGAGTGGGAGAGGGGAACCAGTGAGGGTGGTGTGTGTGTGTGTGTGTGTGTGTGTGTGTGTGTGTGTGTGTGTGTGTGTGTGTGTGTGTATCTGTGTGTGGTTTATCCCGCGAACTTGTGTATTTTTGTGAGGGACAAATGAACAGATAAATAGATGGAAGACAGAACTATGGATAGATGGATAGAAGAACTATGGATAGACAGAGAGATACTTCCCCATCACAAGAAAATGTATTGCTGTAGCATGGGAGAATTAAAGAGATCGGTGTGGACAGAAACACTGGCTTGGACTTCGTAGACCTCACTTCTCACATTGATGCTGTGAAATTCTATGGACAAGGTGGAGCTAACTGCTTGCTTGCAGGAGCAGGATATGTTGATCGTGGAGTGTCATTGTGTGGTAGGGCAGGACAAGAGGAACTCTATTTCTGTTGGGCGGTGGGAAGGTTAGGTAGGTGCGAATGGGCTGTATCCAGTTTAAAAGGGATGCTACAAACGAACATTTCACTATTTCCCAAACCCTTCACTCCGCAGGGATCGCCCCCTCCGTGACTCCCTTTTCCATCTGTCCCTCATCACTGATCTGGCCCCCGGCACTTTCCCTGCAAGTAGCCAAAGTATTACACTGCAGATGGAGGAGCTAGGTAGCCTCCAACCTGATGTCATGAATGTTGGTAAAAAAATCCACCACCCTCCCTTTTCCTTCCATTCACCATTCTGGCCTCATGTCTATTCGCACCTGCCTATCACCTCACACGGTGTCTTGACCTGTTTCCGTTTTCCCTGTACTCCACTGTTCCCTCTAATCAGATTACTTCCTCTCCAGCTCCTTCCCTTTCATACACCCGGCTTCATCTATCACTTTTCACCTCCCCACGACATTTTATTCTGGTGGCTTCCCCCAACTTTCCAGAACTGAAGAAAAGTCTCGGCCCAATAGGTCAACTGTTGATTCATTTCATAAATGCTGCTCGACCTGTTGAGTTTCTCCAGAATTTTGTATATTTTGCTTTGGATTTTCAACATCTGCAGAAATCCACATGTTTAAGATATTGAAATGTACATACTTTTTGACAATTTGGAATGGATGGAGATGCACGGATGAGTGAATTCATAAGACCATCAGATATAGGAACAGAAGTAAGCCACTCGTCCCACCGAGTCTGCTCCTCCATTCAATCACGGTGTGATCCAATTCTTCCAGTCATCTTCACTGCCCTGCTTTGACTCCCTCTGATTGAAGTAATTTCTCCGCATCTCAGTTCTAAATGTACGCCCTTCAAATTCTGAATGTTTCTGAGATCCCCCTTGTTTCCCTGAACTCCAGGGAATACAGCCCAAGAGCTGCCAGCCATTCCTCATATGGTAACCCATTCATTCCTGTAATCATTCTTCTCTGAACCCTCTTTAATGTCAGTGTATCATTTCTAAAATAAGGATCCCAAATCTGTGTGATCTCACAAGTGCCTTATAGAGCCTCACCAGCGCATTCCTGCTCTTATATTCTATATCTCCAGAAAAGAAAGCCAGCATTGCATTTGCCTTTTTCACCACAGACTCAAGATGTTGTCTTTAGAATAGTTCTTCCTTTTTGGAATGTATGTATCCTATGTCTTCCAAATTGCTTTCTGTAATTTCAGCCATTGATACTTCGTCATCAACCCTGCCAGTGTTTTTTTTTCCCCCTATCAAATTTGGCCAATTCCTCTCTTATGCCTCCATAATTATTCTCATTCCATGGTTGTACTGATACATCTCACTTTAGTCTCTCCTTCTCAAATTTCAGTATGAATTCAATTACATTAAGATCACTTACCCCTCAGGTTTTTTTTTAACCTTAGATGGTTTAATTCGGTTCATTGCACAACACCAAAACCAGAACAGCTGATCTCCAGCTGGGCACAACCAGGACATCCTCTAATAAAGCTATTGTCTGGGCATTCTAGGGATTCTCACTCTTGGGATCCAGCACCAACCTGATTTTCCCAATATATCTGAATGACTATCTTGCATGACTATCATTGCATTGCTCTTCTGGCCAGCATTTTCCATCGCCTGTTATAATTTGTGGACAATATACCTACTACTGTTTGAGGTCCCTTGACAACTTCCATCAGTCTTTTTACCATTGCTGTTCATTAGTTCTTCCCACAATGATTCAACACCTTCCAAACCTATGCCACCTTTCTGATGATCTGATTTTATTTTTTAGCAACAGAGCCACAACACCCTCTCTGCCTACCTGCATGTCCTTTTCGGAAACGTACCAATATATGGGACACAAGAGATACTGCAGATGCTGGAAGTCTAGAGCAGGAGGAGCTCAGCAGGTCAGGCATCATCTATCAATGGGAATCAACTTTTGGGCCAAGACCCTTCATTGGGACCCTTGACACCCAGTTATCTGGAATATCAATGGGCAAGAATATAGAAAATAGCGCAAAACAGAAAAACAAAAACTTATGACAGAATTTACATCAGGGTTTAGTATGATCTGCCAAGCAGATCTCCATGGTATAGCAAGTACAACAAAGGCAATAAACACTTACACTATACCAATATTAATATATTCTTTTGGCAAGATATCTTGGTCCCATTCTGATCTGGACACTTTACATGAAAGAGAAGAACTGAAATGAAAAATTTAGAAAACACTATTTACACTCAAATCCACATAGATGAACACTATCAGAGACTGATGGAGGAACAGGTATAATAAACATTAAAAAAATAACAACATTGTAATATAGAAAACCTGCAGCACAATACAGGCCCTTCAGCACACAAAGTTATACCGAACATGTCCCTACCTTAGAAATTACTCGGGTTACCCTTAGCCTTCTATTCCTCTGATAAAATTTCTAAAGTGTCTATTTTTATCAAAAATAAACATGATTCAGAACGCCATGTGAGTATATATGCAAGTCTGATAAGAAACACAGCCCAGAAAACCTAATTGATAAGTTAACTCAGAAAAATGTATTATCATATAACAATCACAGCACGGAAACAGGCCATCTCGGCCCTCCTAGTCCGTGCCGAACTCTTAATCTCACCTAGTCCCACCTACCTGCACTCAGCCCATAACCCTCCACTCCTTTCCTGTCCATATACCTATCCAATTTTACCTTAAATGACATAACTGAACTGGCCTCTACTACTTCTACAGGAAGCTCATTCCACACAGCTATCACTCTCTGAGTAAAGAAATACCCCCTTGTGTTTCCCTTAAACTTCTGCCCCCTAACTCTCAAATCATGTCCTCTCGTTTGAATCTCCCCTACTCTCAATGGAAACAGCCTATTCACGTCAACTCTATCTATCCCTCTCAAAATTTTAAATACCTCGATCAAATCCCCCCTCAACCTTCTACGCTCCAATGAATAGAGACCTAACTTGTTCAACCTTTCTCTGTAACTTAAGTGCTGAAACTCAGGTAACATCACTATGGAAGAAAATGCTAACCAGTGGAATGAATACAACTCTCCATGTGAGACATTCCAATGATCTGAACAGATGAGCTGGTGACAAGGAGGCATCAAGTGCCTGACTCAGAGTTGGAGACCTCTTCCCAGAAACAGGGATTCCTTCCAGAGATACAGGACGAGGTGGTTAGCAAAGAAAAAAAATCAAAAATACAAATAAACAAGGTGACAGGTTGAAGAGATCATTACTCCCCAACACCATTCGGCTCTACAATTCAACCACCAGGGGCAAGACATGTTAAAGTGCCAGGGTTAGGACTGAGCTTAAGTTACCACTCAATGCACTTTAGTAAACTATTTAAGAACTTTTTAAAAGCTATTTATTAATGCTTTTTGGGAGGGTGATTTTAGATGCATATCATATTTATACTGAGTTAAATACTGTATGTAATTAGTTTTGCTACAATAAGTGTATGGGACACTGGAAACATGTTGAATTTCCCCTTGGGGATGAATAAAGTATCTATCTATCTATCTATCTATCTATCTATCTATCTAAATGCAGAAACTGCCGAGAGAAACCAGACACAGTTCAACACATTCCAGGATCCTGCAGCAGTTGAACTCAATCTGATTACTTAGACAGGTACAATCAAATGGCAAATATCATTCACCAAAATCTTGCTTTAAAATATTAACTCATGAATGGCCACCGTAACTTCATGAAGGCAGCATAAATTCAAGCCTGATCCAGAGACAAGATCTTACAAATAATATGATTACAAATACATTACTACTAATAGGACAATTCATAACCATCCGGATATAATATTACAGGATAAGCAAGTAGGAAAAACTCCCTCAATAGATTTAACCATTCCGAACACAACAAGCATTGTTTGTTTGTCATCAGTCAGACAACCAAATTATTTTCTCTGTCAATCAGCTTCCAAATTTTGCTACCATGTCATTCAATGCCACACCCCGCTGTTGATTCCCTTCCCCTGATCATATGTTCTTACCCCGACCATCATCCAGAGCCCCAAACTCTGTCCTGTGCAGACCTGCCTCTGGTATCTGACCCTGTTCTGTTGATCACCCAAATGATGGTTTCCCATTTGGCTTTCAGTCTTTGGAGGACAGTGGTGTTTTCAACAACCCTTTAGAAGCAGAGAAATTTACCCATAATCTGGAAATGAGTTGTGATTAAGGAGGTTAACTACTAGTGTCATTCTTCCTCAGCCCAGAGATTAGAGGGGCGAATAACATGTCAGACAGAACTGCAGTCAGCTCGACTCTTCTTCAGTCTGCAGAAAATTCAAGGGAAACCTCTTCACCCGCAGAGTGGTGACTATTTGGAACCCATCATCACAGGGAGAGCAGGAGAGGAACTTCAGGGGAAGATTTAAAAGGACTGTCGTGGAACAGAATCACTGGCAGGGTCCAGCCGGCCTGAGATGACTATCCACTGTACAATGAGTGTGTTATAAATTCACCAAGTACCGGAGACAGAATTTAAGATAGACCTTGATTTATTTGTCTCAGATCCAGAATATTAAGCTACAGTCCCATTAAAGGTGAATATGCAGCAGAAGAAACTCCTTTCATGCCTGCTGACCAGGGTGCAGAACTGGGGCTAGTGAGCTGCAGCAATAATTGCAGAGCTCAGCATCGACAGTCACTCTCGAAATCGCATTCAGCAATGGTGATGGACAAATATCCAGCATGCAGCTTATTGAAACTTTCTCCCCAGTGCGAACCCAGTAGTGAGTCACAAGGTTAGATTACTGACTTCCCACATTCACAGCAGGTGAACAGCCTCTCCCCAGTGTGAACTCAATGATGCACATTTGGTGGAGATGGCTAAGAGAAACTCTTTCCAATGTCTGAGCAAGTGATCGGCCTCAACCCGGTGTGAACTTTCTGGTGGCTCTGCAGGTGGGATGATCGCATAAATCCTTTCCGACATTCACAGCAGGTGAATGGCCTCTCCCCATGTGAACTGACTCATGTGCCAGTAGTTGGGTCGACCGAGTGAATCCTTTCCCAATCTGAGCAGGTGAATAGCCTCTCCCCAGTTTGAAAATTGCTGCTGTCTCTGTAGGTGAGATGACTGCTTGAATCCTGTCCCACATTTACAGCTGGTGAAAGGCTTCTCGCCAGTGTGAACTTGCTGATGATCCTTTAGGTTGGGTGACTGAGTGAATGTCTTCCCACAGACTGAGCAGGTGAAATCCCTCACTACAGTGTGAACTGACTGGTGAATCAGTAGGTGAGATGATTTAGTGAATCCCTTCCCACAATCTGAGCAGGTGAATGGCCTTTGTCCAGTGTGAGCTCTCTGATGTACCTTCAGTTTAGATGAGCAAGTGAATCCCTTCCCACAGTCTGAGCAGGAGAGCGTCCACTCCCCGGTGTGAACTCACTGGTGAGACATTAGGTCAGATGACCGAGTGAATCCTTCCCCACAAATTCAGCAGATGAATGGCCTTGCCCAGTGTGAACTTGCTGATGTACCTTCAGTTGAGATGACCTAGTGAATCCATTTCCACTGTCTGAGCAGGTGAACGTCCTCTCCCCTGTGTAAAATGACGGGCGGGCCAGTCGGTCAGTAGAGCGAGTGAATTCCTCCCCACAGTCTGAGCAGGAAGGA
Organism: Hypanus sabinus; assembly: GCF_030144855.1. NCBI lineage: Eukaryota > Metazoa > Chordata > Chondrichthyes > Myliobatiformes > Dasyatidae > Hypanus > Hypanus sabinus. The sequence goes on along the minus strand of NC_082716.1, from coordinate 114,660,356 downwards.
TGGTTGATTGAATCCTTTGCTCCACTTCTTAAATATCTAGACAGAGACAACAAAACTGGCATGTTGTGGTCATCCCCTAGATAAATTTCTTGTCATTTTTCACCAGTAAACAGATTTACAATGGGTTTAGGACAACATTTCAGATGAGATCACTTGAGTTGTCAAGGTGTGATCTGGCATCACACTTACAGTGAGGTTCAACCCAAGTTGGAGAGAGAAATTATCTTGTAACTGGGCACAGTGCAGGTATCTGGAATGACCATCAAACTCTCTGATGCTCTTCCTGTCTCTATAAGAATGGGGAATTTCTGCCATCTCCAATCTGTGACCTGGCTCAGTTTGACTCTCTCCATTGGTATTATTCCCTGTTCCCACAGAGATGCATGGGTGCCTGGCTCTACTGTAACTGAAACACTCTCACGCAAATAGCCTTTGTTGATGTGCAGCAGGGACTTTCTTTTATGTACTGTTAATTTAAATTGCCACAGTTTTAATGCCATGTAAATATCTCATACTCAGATGTATGGTTGATCTGCAGAGCTGTTAAAAGTAATTCGAGTGAATATTGGTATTATTTAAGGTTCTTATCATAGTCATGGAAAAGTACAACACAGAAACAGACCCTTTGGCCTCTCTGGTTTGTGTTGAACTATTTAAACTGTCTACTCATATACCCCTACCATCCATATACCTATATGAACCACTAACATGTTGAAATTGAGCTCGCATTCACCACTTGTGCTGGCTGCTCATTCCACATCCAGATGGCCACCTGTGTGAAGAAGTGTTCTCCTTAATGTTTCCCCTTTCACCCTTAGCCCATGGCCTCTGGTTGAATTACCACAGCATCTCAGTGGTAAAAGTAAGCTTGCATTTACCCCATCTATAACACTCTTAATTTTGGTATACCTCCATCAAATCTCCCCTTAATTTTCTACATTCCAAGGAATAAAGCCCCGGCCTGTTTAATCTCTCCTTATAACACAAGTCCTCCAGACCTGGCAACATCCTTGTGAATTTTCTCTAAACTCTTTCAAACTCTTTTACATCTTTCCTGTAGGTTGGTGACCAAAACTACACACAATACTCCAAATTAGGCCTCACCAATGTCTTGTACAAAGTCAACATAACATCCATCTCCTGTACTCAGTACTTTGGTTTGTGAAGGCCAATCTGCCAAAATCTTTCTTTCCGTCCCTATTGAACTGTGACGCCACTATCAGTGAAATATAGACCTGTATTCCCAGATCCCTTTCTTCAACAACACTCCTCCATGCCCTACCAATCACTGTGTAAGACCCATCCTGGTGGGCCCTACCAAAGTGCAACAACTCACACTTGGCTGCTTTAAATTCCATTTTCAATTTCTCAACCAATTTTCCCAGCTGGTCCAGATTGCACTGCAAGTCATTATAGTCTTCCTTAAGTCATTATTGTCTACTACACCACCAATCTTGGTGTCATCCACAAATCTGCTTATCCAGCTAACCATGTTAATATCCAGATTACTGATATAGATGACAAACAACAGCAGATCCAGCATTGATCCCAGTGTCACACCACTAGTCACAGGCCTCCAGTCAGAGAGGCAACCATCTGCTACCATACTCTGGATTCTCCCAAAACCAGTGTTATCCAATTTACTGTCTTCTACTGTCTAATCTTGAATGCTGAGTGACTGAACCTTCTTGACCAACCTCCCATATGAGACTTTGTTAAGTACCTTGCTAAAGCCCATGCAGACAACATCCACTGTCTTGCCTTCATGCACTTTCCTGATAACTTCCTCGGGAAACTCTATATGATTGGTTAGACATGACCTACCATGCACAAAACCATGCTGTCTATCCTTAATCAGTCCACATCTATTCAAATACTTATATATCGGGTTTCTGCAGCTGTTCCAATAACATTCCTACTACTGATGTCAATCTCACCAACGTACAATTTCTTAGTTTATTTTTAGAGCCTTTCTTGAACAGTGGAACAATATTGGCTGTCCTCCAATCTTCCAGTAGCTCACCTGTCACTAAGGATGATTTAAATATCTGTGCCTGGGCCCCGACAATTTCTGCACTTGTCCTCTGCATGGTCCTAGGGAACAACTTGTCAGGCCCTGGGGATACATCCACGCTAATTTGCTTTGAGACAGCAAACACCTCCACCTGTGTAATTAGTACAGGGTACATGAAGTTGATGGTGCTTTGCCTCACTCCTATAGACTCTGTGTCCATCTCCTGTGTAAATACGGATGCAAAAAAAAATCTCCCCCATCTATTTTGTCTCCGCATATGGATTACCATTTTGATCTTACAGAGGATTTTTTTTCCCTTGCAATCTTTTTGCTCTTAACATATCTGCAGAATCCCTGAGGATTCTCCATCACCTTGTCTGCTGGGGCAACCTCATGCCTTCTTTTATTTCTTTCATAAGTGTTCACTTGAACTTCCTGTACCCCATTTGTTCCTATTTGCCTGTACCTGGTATTCATCTCCTTTTTATTGCTCTGGGAGAGGAAAGCCAAAAGGGTGATAGAACTGCACGGTGGGAGGTGGGGCTGGGCGGGGTTTAAACTGAAGTTGCAGGGGGAATGGGAGCCTGAATAACAGAACAGATAGTGAAGAGTTTGTGGAGACAGATGTTGTTCAGACCTCAGAGAAAGTCAGGAATGAAAAACTTGAGGGTGCAGTGAATATGCTGAGCCCTGTATATTTCAATTCAAGGAGCAGTGTAGGAAAAGCCAATGTGTTCAGGGCATGGATGAACACCTGGAATTACAACACTAGGATCTGGCAACTGATCCTAAACCTACAAAGTGGAATTTTGAGAGTACAAAGTGGGTATGTGCTTGTCAGAATAAAAGGTAAAAGATGGAAACTATAGGGAACCTTGGTTTTCAAGAGATATTGAGACCCTGGTGAAGCACAAAATGGAGTTGCATAACAACGATAGGCAGGCAGCTTCTTATGGAGTATTAGAAAGGCAAAATAACACATAAGAAATAAATCAGGATGGTTAAAAGAAGGCATGGGGTTGCCCTCACAAAAAAAAATGAAGGATAATCCCCAGGGATTCTAGAGATAGATTAAGAGCCAAAGGATTGCAGGCCACAAAGTTGGTCCTCTCAAAGACCGGAATGGTAATCCACATGTGGAACCAAAGCAGATGGGGGAGATCTTCAATATTTTTTCATCTCTATTTATTCAGGAGATGGACAAAGGGTCTATGGGAGTGTGGAAAAGCGGCATTAAAATCGTGGACTCTGTACAGATTAAAGGAGAGAAGTTATTTCGCTGTTCAACATAGAACATAGAAATCTACAGCATATTCCAGGCCATTCAGCCTATAGTGTTGTGCTTTCTATGTAACTTACTCTAGAAACAGCCTAGAATTTCCCAAGCGCATAGCCCTCTATTTTTCTAAGCTCCATGTACCTATCTAAGAGACTGTTAAAAGATCCTATTGTATCTGCCTCGACCACTGCTGCTAGCACTGCATTCCACACACCCACCATTCTGTGTAAAAAACTTACCCTTGACATCCCCTCAGTACCTATTTCCAAGCACCTTAAAACTATGCCCCTTGTGTTAGCCATTTCAACCCTGGGGGAAAAAAAAACCTCTGGCTCTCCACATGATCAATGACCTTCATCATCTTATACACCTAAAAAAAAGGCTCCAGGCATAGACAAGGAAATTATACATTGCTTTGAGAATTTGTTAAAGGTATACGAAATTATGAGGGTATAGATAGGGTAAATGTAAGCAGCTTTTTCCAATTAGGTTGGGTATGATGACAACCAGAGGTTATGGGTAAGCAGGGAAGGTGAAAATTTAATGGGAACATTTGGAAAAGCTCTTTACTGAAATGGTTGTGAGAGTGTGGAATGAGATGACAGCACAAGTGGTGAATATGAGCTCGGTTTCACCATTTAAGAGAAGTTTTGATGGGAGCCTGAATGGTAGGGGTATGGAGGGCAATGGTCCCGATGCAAGTAGTTGCTTTAGACAACTTAAATGCTTTTTCGGCATTGACTAGATGGGCCAAATAGCCTGTTTCTGTACTGAACTTCTCCATGTTTCTATGACTGAGAAGCTGGCCAAACTTGCTTGGAAGGGAAAAGGTACGAGTGACAATGGAGCAGCAATGGCTGGAGTTTCTGGGAGGAATTCAGGAGCTGGAGAAGTGGAAGCATTGGAAAGGCAGGAGGACACAACCATGGCTAAAATGAGAAACCAAAGCCAACATAAAAGCCAAAGAGAGGGCAAACAAAAGAGCAAAAACTATTGGGAAGCTTTTAGAAACCAACAGAAAACAAAGTCTGATGAGCTGAGGGCACGGAATTATGATATTGTAGTCATTAATGAGTCTTAGTAGCATCCAAAAGTCTGAGGCAATTAGAGGAACAAAATATCGAGGGCCTCAATATCGCTTGAAAATCCAGGTTCCCTGCAACAGTTACCTTTCAACTTTTATTTTGGCAGACACATACAAACTGGACACCCTCAAAATTTCACATCTGAAGGCTTCTCACTTAACAAGTACTCCTTTGCCAGAAAACAGCCTGTCCCAAATTACACTTGACAGATCCTTTCTGATACCATTAAAATTGACTTTTCTCCATTTTAGAAACTCAACCCATGGTCCAGACGTCTCTTTTTCCATATTTACTTTGAATCTCATGGCATTATGATCACTAATTTCTGTCACCAGCCCTGGATCAATACCTAACAGCCTACTGCACAATTCTAATCAGGAATTTTACATACTGATAAAGGGCACATTTGACAAACTACCCCATCTAGTCCTTTTACTGTATGGGAGACCCAGTCAATATATGGATAGTTAACATCACTTACTGAATCAACCTTTGTTTCTTGGCATAGTCTGCGAGCTCTCTACAATTTTTTTCCTCAAAATCCCTCAGACTGTTGGGTGCAACCAAGTCCCAATAATAGCTACAATATCATCATTCCCTGTCCTGAGCTCATCTGGCTTTCCTACGATGCTTCTTGCATTGTGATATACAAAGCTCAGCACATTCATCGCACCATGCTCAACCATTTGATTGCTGATTCTATCTGAGGTCTGAACAACATCTGGCTGGTGTCAAGAAAACAAACTCTCCCTCATTGTCACAAAAACAAAGGAACTGATTGTGGACTACAGGAGGAGTGGAGACAGGCTGACCCTTATTGACATCAATGGATCTGGGATTGAGAGGGTGAACAGCTTTAAGTTCCTCGGCATAAACATTACCGAGGATCTCACATGGTCTGTACATACTGGCTGTGTTGTGAAAAGAGCACAGCAGCACCGCTTTCACCTCAGATGGTTGAAGAAGTTAGGGATGGGGCCCAAAATCCTAAGGAATTTCTACAGGGACACAATTGCGAGCATCCTGACTGCCTGGTATGGGAACTGTACTTCCTGTAATCGCAGGCAACTGCAGAGAGTGGTGCGGACAGCCCAGCACATCTGTAGATGTGTATTTTCCACTATTCAGGACATCTACAGAGACAGGTGTGTAAAAAGGGCCTAAAGGATATTGGGGACCCAATTCACCACAATCACAAACTGTTCCTGCTGCTACCTTTCAGCAAACTGTACTACAGCAAAAGGACCAACAGGCTCCAGGACATCATCTTCTACCAGGACGACAGACTGATTAATTCATGCTGATGCGATTGCATTTTTATGTCATATTGACTGTCCTTGTATAAACTATCTATTATAAATGATATAATTTACACATTTAGCTGGAGATGTAATTTAAAGATTTCTACTCCTCATGTATATGAAGGATGTATGTAATAAAGTCAATTCAATTCAATTCCCCCTCTCCACTATCTGTTCTGTCATTCTGGCTTCCATTCCCCCTGCAACTTATTTTAACCACATCACCCCCTGTCCCCACAGGAGCACTAGCAAGCCTTACCACTAGGATATTAGTCCCTTCTTGTTCTGTTCCCCTAACTGACAAATCCTCTATCAGCCCTTTGACTTTCCTGTACTAGGTAATCTCCCCCCCAAAAGTTTCTAAAGTGGTCCACCTGTTGTTGTGTGGGATAGCAACAAGAGTACTCTGCGATGGCTATTTAACCTCAATCCCCTTCCTGATTCTCACCCAGTTTCCTGTGTCCTGTACCTCAGATGTAACTCCCTTTTCTTCATCTCTTATCTATCACCCCCTCTAACTCCTGGATGACTAAGAATTCATCCATTTCAGGTTCCAACTCCTTCAGGTGCAGGGTTACAAGCTGCAGCTGGATGCACGTCTTGTAGGTGAGGGCATCAGGGACTCTGGAGGTCTCCCCACCTTACCACCAATGTCCCCTCTAATTTGTAATGACCAGTGTGCGCATACATCTTGTACTGTGCATTTTTTTAACCAGTGCAGAGTGAATTTTATATAGAGGTATTCATTTTAACAACTAGCAAATCAATGTTGACAAGAACTTTGATCTCCTCTGAGTTCATCTGCACTCTCACACAACCTATGTAGCATGCCTGTAATGGGTAATGAAGGATTTTCTCACCAGAGCTTTTGCACATTGTCCATATGTGGTTTGCTTGCTAAATTATGCTTTAAAAAGTCAGATTTCCAAAAATCATTCCTCCAGCAACTTTTGCATACACACAGATAACACCAGTTTCTATATTGAACATAATTATTTCACCTGAACTCTCCTGAGGAATTGAGGATATTTAAAAAAAATCAGTTTAAAGCTATGTAACCTCTGTCTAAAATAATAATTGGGACTGAATAGGAATTTTTGAACTGAAGTTAACTCTGTCTTCAGCAGTGAGCTAAGACAGGCTCATTACAGTTCTCTGCAGGTTGCAGAGAGACACACTGAAAGCTGATAACATTATATATTGTACCCTTGTTAGTTGATAACCGTATATATTTTACCCTTGTTTGAGTAAAGAGAGGAGGACTCACCGACAAGGACAGGAATGAACATCTGTCTGTAATTAAGTCAGGGCCTTGCAAAGGGAATAACTGATAAGGACTGGACAGTACATCCATCTGTAATTAAAACCTTGATTTAGCAAACTCTCTTATCTAATCAATTAAGTTTTGCACCAACAGACTTGGTGGGCATACCAGTTCAAATAATATCTTGCAATATAATGTATGGGGCTTACTATGTATAAGTATATGGCTGTAACCTAACTAAGTCAGTCCACTTGTCAGATGGTGGCAGTGCTTACATGCCATCCCTTTGACAACTGGGTCTCAAACTCCTGCAGGAGAATGTGCAATAAACTGTGGTGGTGATAAGAAGCTGGTCTCCCAACTTTTATTCAGATTCAACTTTAATATTTGGTGCCACAAACAGGATCCCAATATAGGGAGTGCCAAGCAGCCTGTGGCGGGATATTACCTCAGAAGAACAAGCAGTAAATTTGACACAGAAAAAGAGCTGTGGAAAGAAGTGGAAATTGTTGAAAAGGGAATGGAAGGAAAAGGCAGATGTAAAGTGGAACAGTATATTATTAGCAAGTTAGAGGAATAATGTATGTGACAAAGGGATAGAGGTATGTACTGCAGAAGGAACGCCAGAGGTTGGGAGACGCTAAAAGCGGAGTGTGAATGGGTGGATGGGCACTGAAAACGAGAGCAGGAAGAACAACGTAAGCAAACCAAGGCCGGCCTAGCTAGGAGAGAAGGGCAGGAATGCCTGTCTAAAAGTCTGAACTGATAGGGAAACAAGGGATCCTGAACCCATGTCTGGCATACCGACCCTGTTTGAGGATAGTGACCATGATGAGGAGTGGGCACCCACCATACCTCCCCCCCACCTTACCAGGGGCCAAGTGCACCCAGTGCTCCCGAACCCCAATCCTCCCGGTACTCAGATACGGTGGTCGTTCGGGTAAAACAGTAGCGGCAGGCAAGGGGAGGTCCCTATACTCCGAGATCCAGGAAGGGAATACAAGGATTATTCTGGAAGAATCCAATAAATCCCCAGAGTTAATGACCCCACAAAGACAATTGCCTACCTGAATGCTGCCCAATCCATGAGCAGGAGAAGGGACAGCCCTCAGTGATTCCTGTGTATGTACCCTGGAAGCCTCAAGAAACGATAATGATCATGAATCAGGCCCCAGATAGAAAAGAAAAACCTGCACAGTTTACTCAGTATGTCGCAGTACTATGCAAATGTTTAATGCCGTCTCTGCTGCATGATTCTCTCAGCTGATGAGTGGCTGAAATGGAAGGCAGAATTGAGATACAGGTACCAAACCTATCAGGAGTTACAGGTGGGAAACCATAATGAGAATGAACAGACAGACGAGATACTGCATGGCCTGCTGCGTTCCATCAGCATTTTGTGTGAGTTGCTTGAATTTCCAGCATCTGCAGATTTTCTCGTGTCTGCTACAATCACTCTGTCTGGGTTCGAAAGCACAGAACGTACGTATTCACGTACACAGCCACTGCAGGTGGAATTCCAGGGTAACCAGTGTGAGGTTTCATTTATAGTCACCACCAGTCTGGGGTGTAATCTAGCAGGGAGAGACTTGCTCTGTCCGTTGGAAGTCGCGATTCAATGCACGAACAAGGGTATCACCCTGGAACTAGCGAACAATCGACAGCTTCCCCAGTTTCTAACTCCCCAGTGGTAGGCATTTAATCTGGACTCCACTGCGTTTGAACCCCTTCTGCCAGCAGCCAACCCCCATGTGACACTGTGCTATGACCCTACGGGGTGCTCAAATGAGGAAAGCCAATATTATGCACCCCTCGATGAACAGATGTTCCCAGTCACGGTGATTGGAGAAGTTGAAGGAAGAGAGGGCAGTGTATTTCTGGCCGAAGTTCTGGATTTCCTTTGGCGACAGACAGGACTGGTGGTTCTCCATACCACCGTTAGGGTTTTCCCTGGGTTCAAGCCAAAGAGCCTAGAGTTCCCTGCCTACACACTGAAGAAACAAGCCTCTAGCACTGAAGGAGACTGGCAAGACTCGGCTGCAGGCCAACTCCAATACTGGAAGGAGTCTGAGGTGAAGACGGGACATCTGGTAAGACATTTTTTAAATATTGACCAAACCCAAGATGTTGTACCCCATCTCTGGGAAATTTCCGGCCATGAAGTCGGCTGTACCAACAGCCCCCACTGTCCGGATCACCGTGAAAAAAGGACAGGCTCTCCCATCCATTCCACAATACCCCCTCAAGCCCAAAGCAATGTTTTATGAGGATAGAAGCTCCAGCAGAAAAATTATGTTCTGGCTATGCGATAGTGATGGACAGTGAAGTAGTTGAACAGGCCCCTTTTGAAGCAGCTGTCATTGCCCAGAAGTCTGAGCTGTTTGCTCTGACTTGTGCCTGTATCCTAGCCACAGACAAAAGTGTGAACATTTACACAGACTCCCGGTATGCATCTGGAGTTGTACATGACTACGGGGCTCTCTGGGAACATGGGGATTCCTGACTTCCTTTGGCCACCTCATTAGTAATGCCACTTTTGTAAACAACTTACTCACCGCTCTACAGCTACCTTGAGTTTTGGCTATTATTAAATGTGCGGCCCACACCCACATGGCTGACTGGGACACCAAGGGCAATGCTTTAGCAGATAAGACAGCGAACGGTGCAGCACAATCCTCAGTAGCTGCAGTCCTCTTGGGTTCCCAACAAGCAACTCTCAATGACTTAAGCAGAATGGGTTTGCCAGACATGCGAGAGGTATGTACTTTTCCGGGGAATGCCTCTGAGGAGGAGCGCAAACTGTGGTCCCAGATGGGGTGCTGGAAAGACTCCGACATAGGTCTTCAGATCACCCCAGTGGGACAGGTTTGTATTCCTACACAGTTTTTACCAATATTGGTCGATTATATACATAATTGTACACACCTGGAAAAGGAGGGAATAGTTGGTAACCTGTACTCTGCACACCAGGTACGACTCCCTTGACAGGTGAACCTTTCTTGTGTCTACAAGTTTATTTCATTGAACTGCCTAGAGTACATTGCTATAGATACTGCTTATTTATTATAGATGAGTCTAGCAGATGGATTGAAGCTATTCCAACTACCAATAATACTGTTATGACTGTTGTGATGGTATTATTACAGGAAATAACTCCCAGGTATGGCCTGCCAGAGATGCTGAGCTCTGGCAAGGTCTCACACTTTGTGGTGAAAGTAAACGAAGGAGTATGTAACGAACTAGCTATTAAGCAACAATTCCACTGCGTTTACCACCCACGGACCACTGGCATTGCAGAGAGGCACTCTGAAGAGTAAATTGGCCAAACTAACAGTGGAGACTGGACTCCCTTCGTTGAATGTACTACCGTTAGCCCTATTCCACATGAGGGTTACCCCACAGGGGAAAACAGGGTTGTCACCAGCAGAAATCATTTATGGACAGCTCATAAGGACACCCTGGGGACCAAGACCTTGTGTATCATTGCTCCCAGAAAGTGTACCAGCAAAATTGGATATGCATACCCTAGGGGAAGAGATGGGGAAATATATGTGCCAACTAATCAAAATTTTCCAAGCATTACATTCACAGATACAACAGGCTTACAAGGAAGAGAACTACCCCACAGAGAGGAGTGACTATCCCATCATAGATCCTGGGCATTTTATCCTGATTAAGAACTGAGATTGAGGGAAACTCAGACCTCGGTGGAGAAGTCCATATCAGGTGTTACTGACCACTCTCACTGCTGTGAAACTGAAGGGACAATCTCGGTGGATACATCGAACAGACAGCAAACATGTTACTGAAGAACTGAGTAGAAGGACTCTCTCGGACTAAAGGAAAATGTATCGGTTGATGGTGGTGTTCGTGTTTCTGTCTTTGAGAGGGCTCACCCCAGCATCTGGGGGCCCCCATGTTAACACCTTTCTGTCTCTCTGTAACACCTATGCCAACCAAGAATAACTAGGGGCCTGCTGCATTTGTGCCGAAATTCTGCAGCATGTTAAAACTATGATTCCAATGTCAGTAACCCCGCTCAACCAGAGTGAGGAACTCTCAGTCTGGGCTTTCTCAAATAACACCCAGGGGAAGTGAGGTGAGGAACTGTGGTCCAGTCAGAGATGACAGTAGCTGTCAGTGTTTGGAGGGATGGTACCTCAGACCCTCCACCAAACGGAACTTCCTATACTGAGAAATGTACATCCTGGCCATACTTGCAGGTGCCCAGCAGCGGAGAGGAACAACTGAGATTGAGCGATTTTGGATGATCACTTTTCTCTCTTGTGGGGTAGCCAGGAATTCATGAGAGATAATCAATTTCGCTATAGCACTTGAGGAGCTGGCCACAGCACTGCAGTGGCCCTGACAGAAACACAGGCCCAAGTAACAGAAATATCCACTGAAATGATTGCAATCCGGCAAACAGTCCTACAGAATCGTAAGTCTTTATATTTTATCCTAGCTGAGAAAGGGGGAACCAGTGCTATTATTGACACAGAATGCTGCACCTATATCCCTGATGTCTCTACTAACATTAAATCCCTCTCTGAGCACACTGCCAAGGAGATTGGCAGCATCAAGAAAGTAGGGCAGGATTTACACGCGTTCACCGAAGGGTCGAAATGGTGGTCATCGAAGGCCTGATCGGTAACATGTAGGCATGATATTGCATTATGGCCTAATAGTTGTGCATATCATTGTTATAATTACTGTTGTACGCTGTTTTTACCTACTGATAAGTCAATGCTGTACTCGATTGCTTTCTCTGTAAAAAATTACTGCTTTGTGGATCATTTAATGATCAAAAGGAGGGAATGATGAAGTATGTAAAAGGGTTAACACTTTGTTAAGCAATAACAGCCTGTTTTTCTGAAAGGAACTGCTGATTATCAACAGATGTGCTAAGCCATGTTGAGCCATATTTCTTCTTTAGGGTAGCTAGCGAGGGTTTCAGGATGCTTATCTCCTTGTGCACTCATGCGTACAGATAGGACAGCTTCAGTCTGTTCTGTGTGTGTAAGCCATTATGACTATTTTGTAATTTGTCTTTAGGGGTTGTCATGTAGTAAATAACTTTGGCTCCAGCCTGTCTTGTATAGGGTATCTGGATGGATATATCTGTGGTGTAAGGGGAATTGATAGTCAGTTAGTGGATTGGGTGGAAACAATCATAGGCTGTTTCTGTTTAAGCGACTAACTGAGTAAGCCCCAGGTACTTAGAATAAAGAGTTTGTACTTCTACGGTCTCTGAGTGACTTTATCCGGATTCAACTTCCACAGAATGGGAATGGTTTTAAAGGACTGGGCTGCTGGAAGCACATTACTAGACCTGGAATGATTGCAACTGGGTCTGAAAGAGGCATACACGAGGAAATCTGCAGATGTTAGAAATTCAAACAACACACACAAAATGCTGGTGGAACACAACAGGCCAGGCAGCATCTAAAAGGAGAAGCACTGTCGAGCTTTCGGGCCGAGACCGAAAGCCTTTGTCTCGGCCCGAAAAATCGACAGTGCCTCTCTCTATAGATGCTGCCTGGCCTGCTGCGTTCCACCAGCATTTTGTGTGTGCTGACAGAGGCATAACTGGTTCTTCTGGGCACATTCAGTCTCACTCCAACTATTTCCTACCTTCCTTTGTACAGATAAGTAATTTCTAAATGAACAATGTTTGAGTAAATGAGACTCACCAAACTTTCTCCTGACTGAATCACTGGAATCTCCAAGTCAGATGAGTTCTCTCCAGTTGATGCTGTCTATACTTGGGCTGGTTCACTCGTTGCTGTTCCCTCGTCTTCAGTCGTTGTTCGCTTCCAGTTGTGGTTTTTCTTCCAATATATCTCTCACCACAGGTCTAACTTTAACATGAAAGATAATGAAGCACATTAACAATAAAAAGGACAACCAAAAATTTCTGGTTAACATTACTAAGAACAAAACTCACTGAAATTTAAACATTGAAGGCAAAAATAATTATCTCAGTGAACAATCTTTTATTGTCCATCACATATCCCAAAATGATATGGGATAAGAAGGAGTCATCATTCAGTCATGGTAAGACATAAGACACAGGAACAGAATTAGGTGATTCAATTAATCTTGTCTGCCCCATCATTCAACCATGGCTGATTTTTATTCCACAACATATTCCTGTCTTCTGCCTGTAACCCTGAAGCTACTTAGTGATCATGAATATATTAACCTCTGTCATCAATATACCCAAATGGCAGCTTCAACCAACCTCTGTGGCAACAAATTCCACTTATCAGACATCTTTTGGCCAAAAAATTGCTCTTATCTCAGTTTTAAATTGAAGCATCTTTATTCTGGGACTGTGCTGTCAGATCCAGTCTCTCTCTCCGTCTAATGGAAACATCCTCTCCATGTCACTGTATCCAGGCTTTTCAGCATTCAGTATGTTTACATAACCATACATCCCTCCACCACCCCACCGTCCCACTGAACTCCATTGAGCACAGGTCCAGAACCATCAAATGCTCCTCATATATAAAGCCGATCATTCCTGAGATTATTCATGTAAACCTTGTTAGCAACAACTGTACTGAACACATTTCCAGGAATAACAGAAAAGTGGTACCAGGATAACGTACAGGGAAATATTGTGGTTTCTTTACTGTTCTACTATCATAGAACGAGCCATTTCCATTCCCAGGTTAAAACAGGTCCATTTCAGGAAATATCAACCATTCCAGGGTGAATGTAATAAAAAGAAACTGGAATTACCAGAAACGCTCAGCAGA